>NW_027108122.1:374484-401237 GCF_000696795.3 Halyomorpha halys | reverse complement strand
ACACATATACATATGTATGTGTATATGGAATTACATATATGCACATAATTATTACATCTAAAGTCACATCTTAGTACGAACAAGTCCTCACACACATTTTGAAGGTGTGTGTACCTCACCTGCTTGTAGCTCTTTCAGATTCATATATATACACATCCATGAATCAAACTTATACTGCACTGAAGAATGTTATTTTATTAATCTTACGACCGACCCTAATTTATGACATATGTTTTCTCACATTCCTAAGTCAACAAAACATCGATTATCATAATTCCAAAATGGTATATTATGATTAATTGTGAAAAGGGCTGCATTGCAAACATAAAAAACGTCCAGGCTACATGAGGAGTTGGAGGAGGAATTCTTAAGAATTCAGGATTTTCCTACTAAAATAGTTAATAAATCTTATCAATAGGAAGTCTGCAGAAGAATTAGTGATTTCAGAAGACGTAATTCCCAGAATAAAAATTAGAGCTATGTAAAAAAAAAAAAATGTATAATCATGTACCCAATAGAAATTAAAATGTGCAAAAAAAAAAAAGGAGAATTTACTTGGAACACAATTTTAAGATAAGAAAAAAGGATCCAAAAAGGGAAAAATATAAATGATGAGGAAGATTTTTAAACAGATAGGTTGCTTTAAATTAAATAGAAAACATCTAATTACGAAATATCCAGTTATTTCTTCTTGGTAAAATATTTTTGAATAAGGTTTGAATAGTACAACGAGGAAAACACTGTCTAATATTCCATACAAACCAGAATTTTAAGTTCCATTTGTATCGTTTTATGCTGGAATATACCATCAATGATTTCCATCGAATGTCATGTCAGGAACACTAGATCAAAATCTCATAGTCGATTCATTAATTACGTTTATATTTAAATAACAATTGAGGGTGCATAGCTTATTTGACATTATTCGAATGGTATTCCCGTGTTGCATCGCAATATATATCTGGATTGGAACGATTTCTGGAATCTTTCAATTATTTGCGTATTCCATATTTTGCGTAATATTCCGTCATTTCCCTATTTAAAGGCAATAAAGTTCTCATTTCCATTATTATTTTTAAACAAGATGAAATTAGAAGTAAATTTCTAGTTAACTATATCGTGAATTGTTTTTAATAACCACTAATGTTAATTGCTAGCTGGAATTATATGGAGGGGGAATTTCTTCAGTAAGTCTCTAATTTTATTAACTCAATTTTATCCAATAGATAGCTGGTCTCTCTTACGCTCGAAAGTTTAAGAAATAATTTTAGATGTAAGTAAAAAAAATATCTATATAATTATAATCCGTAAAGCAAAAGTTTATCAATTTATCATCACATATCAGTTTTTCACAAAGAGTATTATCAACTTATATTTTTATTAATTGTATTGATTTTGTTTATTCTATGCCACATATTATAATTTAATAAATATAATGCATTTATATTATAACTGGTAACACCTTTCTGAAAATCCTGAATCATAATTATATGAGAATAATTATTGTAATAAAAAATTAATTAATTAAACACTAAAATGAAATACTGTGACATAGTGAATACAATGATGTTACATTCGTATTTGGTGTGTTTACAGTAAAATGAAATTATGAGGTCTCAATTACGTTTAAAAAAAAAAAAATCTAACATTTTTATTTTTGTTACAGATAAGATCATCAGGATTCACAAGCTAGACAGGTAATGACAAAGTTTGATAATTTTATTAATAAATAATCTCGAGTGAAATTTCCATGCACTGCCCACCCCTCATGAATTTAGATGGAGGAGTTTAAGAGGACTATCTAAATTCATTTATTCTTTTAATATTCCATCGGCTATCCATCATCAGTTCAAAAACAACTTCTCATCGTTTGAAGGTTTCGTGATTTTTATTTTTTGTTTCTAGGCATCATACAGGATTAAAAAAACTTCCTAGTCTTGTAGAGAGAAATGCTTTGTTTTTTAACAGTGTTGCCAATAAATATTGGGTTGCTACATTATACAGCTCTTTTCGGTCTTAGCTGATGTAATATAAATACTAAAATACATTACAATTATAATGATGAGCTCAATTCACCACTAGGTTGATGAAGTCATCTTTATATACCTTATATAATATAAAACATTTTTAACATGTTATTTGCATGTTATAGCGCTGATTTTTAGTGTAAAATCATGCTCGTGACTTTCCTTTAGCCCGCCTTAGGAAACGTAGGACACATGTTGATCTTTGTATTTATTGGATGTTATTTTCCCTCTTAATTTTGATATTTTTTTTAATTCGTTGTTATAAATTCAATCGTGCTTAAATTATCAAAAATGCAGTTGTTTTCGAATTTTCTTAAGGTGAACTAAAACTATTCTTGGTTAATTCGTCGATTAAGTATCAATAGTTTAAATATTTAAAAATCATGATCTGTGCTTCCCTTTTAAACTTATCTTGTTGGGTTAAGAGTGGAGTGTAGACATGATACTACATAGTTAATGTTATCTTTTTCCTAAAGAAAATATATACCCTCCAAAAAAATAAATACATTTTTTTCAGTTTCTTAAAGCTCTTGAGAAAAATAAACAAATAAATAACACTTTTATTATTCATTTAAGGGACCGCGGTGGCACCGTGGTAAGGGGCGATGCTACGAATTCCAAGAACCTGGGTTCTAATTCAGCTGGGCCGAAAATTGTTTCCTGTTACACTGTAGCCGTAAGTCAACTCTGTGGGTTCTGGTGCCCTCGTGGGGTCCATCCAGCCTCATAAATTGAGTAAAAATCTGGCGGTCGAGGGCTATTGTGACCAAATTACCTCCTTGCATCACCGTTGGCCTAGTAATAATACTTCCTTACAAAATACTGAATCCCTGACCCTTCATAGATTGTACTGGTACAAATTTTAATTTAATTTTTTCATTTTATATGTACAAGGTTATTTCCTTCTTTTACTTTCTTAAATATATAGGGAAAAAGGTATAAATCAGTAAAATATCAACCAATTTAATTGATCAATATATGTTATAAGATTTAAGGAAATATACTTCATGTTATTGTTTTTAGACCTCTTTAAAAACACAAGAAAATGGGAGTTATCCAGTGCACTACATTACTTGCATTTACATTAGGATTTTATTTTATTTTTTTATTACAAAATGAACTAAATAATTATTTTAAAGGTTTTTCTCTGAGGGAGAAGTAGTTTGAAATAATTATCAAAAAAGTATCAAATAACAATTTTCAAAATTACAATATCAGAATTTTAATCTTCACTTGCCCTGACAACTTAGTTGGTTAAATAGGAAAGAAAGGTTTTCCATATTCACCAGACTGGTATCCATACTTTTTTAAAACCGATTGACACATTTTAAAAACTAAACTAGATTTCACTAATGTAGGACATCAATAGGGCATTAGGCGTTACATAGAAAAGGCAGTTATACTATTCCCGCAAGACATTTCGGTAATGCTGAATGGTTGGTTAGTATATCTCAAGGGGAACACCTTGTCAATAAGAAATAAATACAGACACTATATCTGCAAAAACATGCATAATTTGACATAATGACATAATATTTCTAGAAAACTAATCAAATTAAATTCCTCTGAAACTCTTTTAAGGATTAATCTAATATTTTACATATACCTCCAAATTTAATTTTCTTAATATTAAATTGAATTTTCTTTATATAAATTTAATTTTCTTTATTTTAATTTTATTTCCTTTATGTAAATTTAACTTTGTTTATATTAAATTTAATTTTGATTGCATTAAATTTAATTTTGATTGCATTAAATTTAATTTTCTGTATCTTTTCTTCCTATAACTCCTGTGTGCCGTCAAGCGTGGACTCGCAGTCTGTCCATCCAACCCACCGGTCCCTGCCCTTGGCTAGTCTTCTCATCTCCGGGATAGTGCGTCCTCTTGCTGCCCCTAGTTTTCTAATGTTTTCAGAGTACATGCACCTGGGTCTGCCACGAGGCCGTCTTCCTTCCGATCTAGCTTCCAAATACCACCTGGCTTTTCTGGTATCCTCCATTCTACAGACGTGTCCATACCACTTCAGTTGCCGCATGGTGTCGCGCACACCCAGATCCTCCCGAATCCTTTTATTTATGACACAGTCTCTCCTGGTCTTACCAACTATTCTTCGGATGAATCTCATTCCTGCTAACGTTATCCTTCCTATGTGCTCCTATAATTTTCTCTCTATTATTTTTTATTATTTTATTTTTTTAGTAATTTATTTATTGTTATTTACAACTATACAATTACAATACAAACAACTGTACAAATATATAACATGATACAAACATGAGGAGAATCTACCCATTAATAGAACTCCAATAACATTCCTAGAGGAGATGATATCGAGGCTATCTTCTTTTCAGACGCCTAGGAGGATTATTAGGTAATGAAGGAGAAGCCAGGCTAGAAGTGGCTTTGGGTGGTTGGGAAGTTTATCATAGAAGGATTGGTTCCTGGTTTTGGCCAAATCGGCAACACATGAGACATTAAGGTACTGATGGCTGACTTGATACGTAACAAAAGAAGGAGAATTAATATTTTACGAAGGATTTTTGGACTGTAAGGATTGGATTCGGGAGGTATGTCCAGATAAGCCTTATAATAGTCATTATATTAATCAGTCTTTTATAATGGATTGGCAGTTTAGACCGTTTATCTAGTAAGTGCTGTAATAGTCGGAATCGACGAGCAGTCTCCTGTCTTTTCAGTCTTGTATGAGGATTCCATGTCAGTCGTTTGTCCAGATGTAGTCCTAAGTAACGCATCTGTTCGACAGGAATAAGTATGGTATTATTAAAGGATACTGTGTGGCAAGAGGTCGTGGTCTTAAGACGAAGGGTTAATGTGATTTGGTGGGATTTATTGGAATTTATTTTAATCCTCCAGATTTGGCACCATTCTTCTAGGGTGGTGATGTGGTATTGGAGGGTTTGTGACACAATTTAAGGATAATTGTTCGCTGATAAGAGATATATGTCATCGGCATGGATGGTGAGAATAGTGTGAGGATGGGTTGGGATGTCAGCTGTAAAAACTATGTATAGGATGGGACCTAGGATACTACCCTGAGGTACGCCAGCAGGAATAGGGATGAATAAGCGCTGTTGTGATTTTCTTGAATTAATATGTCGGAGAGATAAGAACGGATAATGAGGAAGTATGTAGGGGGTAGAATTTTACGGATCTTGTATAGCAGTTCTGGGTGCCAGACTCGATCAAAAGCCTGTTCTACATCAAGAAAGACTCCCGAGCAGTATATTCCGCGTTCCAATGAAGACGAGATATCAACCACCATTGCTGGATAGTGGAGTAGGGTTTTCGGAATCCGAACTGGCGGTCTGGGATTATCTGGTTGGAATCAAGGATGGGGTACAGGCGTTTCAAGATGAGTTTTCCATGGATTTTGGCCATGGAAGATGACAGAGATAGGAGGTATTCTGGGGGGTTTTGAGGTTTGGGAATCATTATATTAAACTTAATTTTCATTACATTGTATATAAGTTATTTGGTTATTCTTTAATCAATTTTTTATTATTTTGAATATATTTATGTATCATATTTGTAATTTATTTTTGCATTTATTTAATTAAATTGTTTTAATTTTGTTAGTATTATTGTTATTAATTACACTTTTTTAGGCATATATTGCATGAACTAATACTTTGAACACTAATACCTATTGTCCTTAATTGTGGCAGATTTTAGTATTACTATGCAATAAAACAGTATTCTTCTTTGAAAAAACATATGTTTTCCTCTATTCACTATTTTCTGGTTTCCTCTATCCATCACTCTTATATTTTCTTTTGACTAAGCTTAGTAGAAATTCTAACGTGGGTATTCTTTAATCTATCTTAACCCTATGCCTTATTCAAGAGATATTGGTTTATACAGGATACATATGTTACAATTAAAATTCTATCCTACTTGAAACCAACAATGTGAAAGTCTGTAAAGAAGTAAAGGAATAAGGAAGAATGTATTGAAAATGTGGGGGAGGTAAGTAATTCAACTGTTTTGGTAAGAGAGGAGAGAGGGATGCGACAACAAAAGAGACAGAGGGAATTGGATTGAAGGCTTTATGCTTGAATATCCTCCTCAGCTTCCTTCCTCCCGACCTATGTCATTCCTCTACAGGACTGTGTTCTCTATAGCTTCTACCTCAACGTCCTCTCTAGCTACCTTTTGACTAATTTGGAGGTCTTTCTAAAAGATGTCTTGGGAATATCAGCAATATTAAAGTATTTGTATTGTGATTAGTAAAAGATTTTACGCTGGGGTAAACTACGGAAATATAAACAATATATGTATAATGACGTATTATACGCTTGCGAACCAGCTTACTCGCAGTGGTAAATTTTATTTTTTTTAATAATTCTCTATATTAATTTTTTATAAATAATTTATCTATTAACATTTACAACTGTATTAAAAATGTATGCAACAAGTAAATTTGATGTTAGTTATATCATGGTATGATGCAGATATGTGGAGAATCTACCCGTTTAGATAACTCCAGTAACATTTCTTAAGAAGTTGCTCTTTCTTTTCAGTCGGCTTGGATTATCATCAGGTAATGAAAGAGAATTTAAATTAGAAATGTGTGAGTTTGGTTGGTTAGAAATTTTATCATAGAAGAATTGGTTTCTGGTTCTGGCCAAATCGGCATCATATGCAACATTGAGGTCCTGATGGATAACTTGATTTGTGGCAAAATAAAAACATCAAGGATTTTGGATTGTAAGAATTTTATACGAGAGGAATTTGATCCTACAGGTTACAACGGTATTCAAACCACGGTTGCAGGTACACTGACAGTTGCAACAACAATGGTCGTGTAACTGTCAATACCATTACTGTCATACCATCTGTTTTATCTTGATAATTTGCATCTTTACATTAGTGAAAGCTTACAGCTGGCTTAACACCTCGACAGTGAACTGTTGTACCTTATAACATTTTTTGGTCCTTTTTGTTGTTTGTCTACGATTAAATCACCTTTTTTTATTAGTTATTCGCAAATTTGAACACTCTATGAAGTTACGTTTACTGTTATCCTATAGGTTAACCAGATCAGGAAGGTCGCATTTTCATTCCGTCGGACAGTCACGAAATAAGAGTCAACCAGCTCGGGCCGGAATTGGTGCTATTGCAGATATTAGGTTGCACAACAACACCTCAACTCTCTCACCTACATTGGTTTCAAGACATGAAGAGTTATTTATTTAATTCTCACCTTACCCTGTCAGATCGGCAATGCGGCTGTTCGTAGCAAATTTCTTACGTTTTCTTACGTTCCAACATGTTTATTTATTTATGATCTTCCTGGAATAAGTTCATTACATTATTGCCACTAAAAGTATTCATGAATGTTTAATAATGAATAGCTAAGTATTATACTTGTTTTGTGCTCTGATATTTCTGAGGAGATAATTTTCTAATTTTTTTTTTAAATTTATTTATTGATGTTTACAACTGTACATAAATACATCAAGTAAATTTGAAGAAACCATAATGGTATGGTACAAGCATGTAGAAAAACTATCTAATGGTAGCACTCTAAAAACATTTTTACAATATAAGATCTCGAGGCCAACTTCTTTTCAGACGCCTCAGAGGATTGTCCGGAATAAAAGAGGAAGCAACATTAGAAACTAATGCGTTTGAGTGGTTAGGGAGTTTATAATGGAAGGATTAATATCTGGTTCGGGCTAGATCGGTTACAAATGGAACATTCAGGTCTTTGTGGATGATTTTATTTGTGACAAAGTAGGAAGCATTTAGGATTTTACGAAGGATTTTGGATTGTAAGGATTGGATACGAAAGGAATTCGAAGGTTTAGGACAACGCCGTATGTCCAGATAGGCCTTATAATTGTCATGTAAATCAGTCTTTTGTAATGAATTGGAAGTTTTGGCCGTTTGTCTAGTGCTGTAATATTCGAAATCGACGTGCAGTTTCCTGTCTTTTCAACCTTGTGCGAGGATTTTTCTAATTTATAAAATTTTTTTTTTAAATAGAAGCAATGTGGACTCAATGTGGTTCGAAGGTTTTTTATTATTTTTTAAAATTAATATTACAATTATTTATATTAACATTTTTAGAAGCTTAGTTTGATTATCAATACAGCTAATTGAAGGGAATAATACAAATATTGAAAAATCCAAAGTACAGAAAACAGTTTGCTAAACCTTAAACCAGTTTCGGTACTGAAATTGGATCGGATACAAAGCAAATATCAATACCCCACTGTTGATAGCCTCTACGGCAACTTTTAATCCGTAAGCTCTAATCAGTTTAAAGCTAATCCAGTTGAGTAACTTTGTTTTTCCGGTGATAACTTAGTTCTTAACCCAATACCCATCTTTGATTTCCGATAAATCAATCCTCTTTGTTCAGACTTATACGGATATATGTCTGTCCGATAGAAAAGAAGTCTAAGCTAGTATCTTATAAAATCTACTTCCTCCAGTACGTAAATTACGCAGGAAGTAGTTGTATGTCTTGAACGATGATTCAGGTAACTGGGGGAACATTGATTGCTTTTTTGAAAAATATTAATAAAATCAAATTTGTTACATCATTTCCTCCAGTAAGAAATAATTATTTATTTTTTAAAAAAAAAGGGTTGGCGAAAAAAAAATCTGCCCGAAAAGTTACAATGCAAGCTAAATTTAAAAAATATATAATTAGTGCATTAATACTTTTAATATTAAAAAGATGTTAACCTGATAGTTAATATAATAATAAAATTTATCATGGAAGGATTGGTATCTCGTTCAGGCCAAATCGACAACACATGGGACTTTGAAGTCCTGATGGATGACTAGATTTGTGACAAAGTAATGAGTATTAAGGATTTTACGGAGGATTTTGGACTGTAAGGATTGGATTCGGGAGGAATTTGACAGTGGAGTGGAGCCCCACAACTCAACTGTGTATGTCCAGATAGGCCTTATAATAGTCATGTAGATCAGTCTTTTGTAATACGTTTTTATTAAAAAAATTTCTCGAGCATTATTAAAATACCCACACTTAACAAGAGCCGTGTCTCCAAAATATATGTTAGTGCTCGCCTAATTAATGTTTTATTCCGAGTGATTTTTGTGTTTATTGACAGAAGATGGCTTCTCATTGGTTTTTTTACAGCAAAATAGCCCCTATTTGATTTGGTAATTCGCCTTTTACTTCTGAGCTGGGCTTATTGCCCGCAGAAACTAGGTACCCTAGATACATAAAGGTATTTACACTTTCAAATGTGTGACCTCCAAACGTTGTAGTGAGTGTTGGTGGCCGTGGATGGTTGGCAAGCATATATTTGGTCTCAGCCATTTCTAGGCCCCATCTGTCTTAGATATCTAAATAATCTGCATAGGCTAGAATTTGTACAACATCATAGTTTTTATTAATAAACATCCAATGATTTCTAGTTTTGAGGTTATGTAACTGAGTTCAGTCATCCTTGTTCGCATACATTTTAGACACCTGGAATAAGGAAAATAAAAATTTGGAAGCAGTTAGAAATTAAGTAAGAAGACTACCACACAAGTAACAAGTCGAAATTAAAATATTTAAATTTTGTTGAAAACTTTTTTCTTTTATTATAGAAGTTAATAGCCACAATTATCAACGAGCCTATAATTCATTCGGAAATTAGAATTAAGAAATATATAGAAAGTAAATTTTGATTTATTTGATGAAATTATTTCTTCATTTTCAATTTGTTTTTCTAAATTTCATATATATATGGCCGTGTCTATCACATTTTATATTTTATAATTTCAAGCATGGTATATCATTATTCATTAAATCAATATATAAAAAATATATCTATTTATTTATTAAAGTAGAAATAAAATTAAATGATTGATCCTTTGTCATAAAAGAGGTGCTGGTTAAATGACGAAAAAGGGGTACCTTTTTCTAAAAATTACCTTTTAAAATTAGTATTTTCTTCTCAAAGCCTTCAAAGTGTTTTCCTTTAACGGTCCTCTTTGAGCCTCTTTCGTATATTTTTCTTTTTTATTAAATTGATTGACTTCTAAATAATAAAAAGTACAAAAATTGACAATTTAATGTGTGGAAACTAAATAAAAATTTTATTGATAAAATTCAGTAAAACAAAAATTGTATTTACTGGACTTCTTCTGTTCACTTGAAACCACGAAAATGTTGGATAAGTCTATAATATAATATAGTTATTTTAACTAAATTGCCCCAAAACTAGTTAAAATTTCTGATGAAGTAATCCTAATAATACAGGAGGAATAATTATTATATGTCATCGCCATTTCCTCTAAGGTTATCTCCTAGATCTAAGCTAAGACCATATATACCTAAGTTGTTATTTCTACTTCATGTTATTATTATTAGAAATATCTGAATACAATGGAATTATAAATACTTAATATAATTAGTAAAAAAGTTTATGCAGTATCCTTAGAGATGGCATAAAGACTTTTTTGGGTAAAGCTACTAATTTATTTTCAATTCTGCAAACCTCACTTCTGCTGTCATCCAAGCCTAATGACAGTAACTGTTTTGACAGTATTTTTTTATTTCAAAATAAAAAAAAAATACTATTTATGCAAATTTCGAAAGTGTGAGTAGTAGTTATTCTATTATTTGTCCAAAGAGTAGCGTTGGAGAAAGATCCTTTTAAGTTATTTAATGTACCTTGTTCAAAATAGCATTATTTGAAATTTAATTATATTACTTAATATTGTTCCATAAAATATAATTATAATTAATTTTTTAACTCACAATATGTATATACATAATTGCAGCAAAATTATTTTATTTTTCATTACGCACATTTACATTTTGATTTTTTGGTAACTTTACTTAATTTCTATATTTAAAGTAATCTCATAAGTATAATTACCCCAAATAGAAGATCTTACAGATGAAATGCGATTAATTACGTGTCCATAAGTGGGTGTAAAATCATTGATAAATTTGTAATTATTTTTAGTATTAAGAACGTTTTTTTAAAATGTACATTTTATTCTCTTTTTGCTACAGTAATTCTCTCGTATATTTTTTTTATTTATAAAGAAATATATTTTATAACCTTGGTCCCATAAATTTCAACAACAAAACAAGTTTTGAGGGTGGGATTGAAATAATTTAAATTTCAAAAAGAAATAAATTAAATTATGAAACAAGTATAATTGTAATTTAATAAAGTAATTAAAATAAATTACTTTTTAAAATTTCAAGATTTCTTTTTTAGAGAAGATATTTCGAGATAATCTCGTTACCCTGATTGACGTACTAAAATCTTTCCAATTCAAGGAGATATATTTAGACAGAAAACATCTTTAAATCTATCTTTGGTACAGTAAAAAGAATTTATATTACAAAATATAAAAATAATAACTCTAATGAATAAATTATTACAGATATCAAATATAGCCTGTAATATTAACAACTACATGATGAATTTATTTTTGTTAGTTTTACCTTACTTGTAAATGACAACTGAAACTAGTTATGTTATTTTTTTTTTATAGAGAAACAAAAATACAATATGCTCATAAAATCCTAATATAAATATCTAATATATAAACATTAAAAAGGCTATTCCGATTTTTTGGAAAAAAAAGTTATTAACAAAAATAAGCATTTTTGGCGCGTGGCTCAGAAAGTATGAATTTTTTTCATGATTATTATATGCCAATCGTTTTGTAAATTTCTGAAGATTATGAAAATGAAATTACTGACTATGTTAAATAATTTTTTTAAATGAAAAGTTTCAAAAACGAGGTGTGGATTTTAGTAAAATATGACAAAAAGATTATTTTATGAAAAAAACAGATAATTTTCGTTTATAGTTGTTCTGAAATCTTTTAACACCATTAAAAATTTTTTAATATAATTTATTTGGAGAATTATTTTTTCTCGCGAGGTGCATTGTTGCATAACTCCTGCTTTTATTTTTACTCAGTTTATTACTTTTTATTCAATTTATACGTTAATACGTGAAATATTGGTTTCAAATAAAGAAAATATTTACAAATTTTTTATTTTATATCTCCAGTTCTAATTTGTTTAATTGAAAACGGTTTGTGACCATTGGTGCAGATTTTAGATTTCAATTGTATTCAGTTAATATGTACCCATTTCAAATCTCGGAACTGCGAAGCATTGTCGGGTCTGTCAGCATAAAATATAGTTATATGAATATTAATTGATGCATTTAAGTGAAAGTCCATTGAAGAAAATATGATCAGTTAGTTGAAAATTAAAACTTTGTAAGAGGTAATTATAAACATACTAGTGTTTTTATTGCACTCTGTCATTTCTGGGATCGGTCATAAATCGATTTGTGTCGTCCTCTACCCAAGGAAAACTATAATTAACTTAAAAAAAACTAGGAAAATTAATTTTGAACTGACTTTTTACCTACCCCAAATCGAACAGATCCGCTACCTTGGACTACATCTGGACAAACGATTAACCTGGAATCCTCACACAAGACTGAAAAGACAGGAAACTGCACGTCAATTTCGACTATTACAGCACTTACTAGACAAACGGTCTAAACTTCCAACTCATTACAAAATATTGATCTACATGACTGTAATAAGGCCAATCTGGATATATGCAGTTGAGCTTTGGAGCTCCAGTAATTCTTCGAATTCCTTTCGTATACAATCCTTACAATCCAAAATCCTTTGTAAAATCCTCAATGCTCTTTACTTTGTCACAAATAAAATTATACATAAAGACCTTAATGTTCTCAATGTAACCGATCTAGCCCGAACCAGATATTACTCCTTCCATTATAAACTCTCAAACCCCCTAGTTTCTAACCTTGCATCCTCTTTCATTTCTGATAATCCTCCGAGACGCCTGAAAAAAAAATGGCCACAAGATTTGCTAATGTAAAATGGCATTAGAGTGCTACCAATGGGCAGATTCTCTATACGCCTGTAACACTCCATTTTAACTAAGATCAAATTTAGTGAATGTATTATATAATATACAGTTGTAAAATTCAATAAAGATATTTAAAAAAAAAATTTACCTGATAGTATGTCAGTTGCTTGAACATAATATTTTTAAAAATCTCAATGCGATGGCAATGGAGATTGAAATTCTTTTGAGGTTTGACGGTTACATGGTTTCACACTCTGGCCACCGATAAGTTATACGGAGGAGCGGAAGTAAAATTGATCAAGTTATATTTTGGAAAATATCAGGATTTATCTGTTCCTGAGCCATATTTACGCTTCAAAACTGGCAAAGTTGTGAAACTGTCAATAATCATTTGTTCATAGCTGGTATGGTGACAATTTTATCAGTACTGAAGATGGGTTTGGCTCAAGCTCTAGTGGATAAATTACTACAACGTTTCAAACAACATTTGTTTTAGCATTTTTACTTTAATGTATCGATTAGGGTTTGTCGGTGTTCAAAAACCGTTTTTTTTTTTAGAAAAATATGAAATTCGAAAACCGGTTTTTTAGTAGAAAATATCGGTTTTCAATATATGAATAAAACTTCGGTTGCAAGTGAGAGGGTATTTTCTATTTCGAGGATTTTTGTGAATAAACTAAGGACACGGCTAAATAGCAAATCGATAGACGTCCTCTGTTTTCTGAAATCATATTTCATTAAACAAAAAGTAAATAGAATATTTAAATTTGTATTAAAATTGCCCGGACTAGCAATATATTAAAATACTCGGCCCTTTTCTTAATTGTCTTTAAAACTAAAATTGATTTTAATAAGTGTGTATGCATAAACTTTATTTACTCTTGTCTATCGGCTTTGATTATAATTTACATTATATAATACACAGATATATATTTTCTAATTGTTTTTAATAAGTATCCATCTGTATCTCATAAGATTGTTTTTTAAAAAACATAATATGGTTATTATAAAAATATGAAAATATAATGTTTTTATTTATTCGAACCCTTTGCTGAATAACTTGTTTCACTATTATAAAAATATTTACATCCTTATGTGTGAAAATTATGCATAAACAACAATCCTGGTCAAAAACATAAAAAAATTTTACTATCAATATAATTGAACAGTAAATAATTTCAGTCAAAAACTGCTTTTAATCACTCTAAATTTTCTGTTAAAATTTTTTGTTCGAATTACAGAATATTCGAGCAAAAAATTTTTTTATAAAAATTCGAAACCGGTTAAAACCAGGTTTCTGGAAAAATTATTATTCGAAAACCGGTTTTCTAAAATGTCGGTTTTTGTATAAACCGTTAAAGTATCGATGTCTTGGAATGTTCAATGATTTATTATAATGTATAACATATAATTATTGCCATTTTTTTTCATTCTCGTTAACTCATTTAATATAACAATTTCCGAGCATGGCTCTTAATGATATCAACTGATAACATAATACGTTTGACCCAAGACGAAACATTGTTTTCTCTCATTGATAAGTGTCCCATCACCTAGTCACCAATTGGGAAGTGTGAACTGTTAACAATAATTGTGGTGATGTGCTATAGGTGCCATAAATATGCACAATAGGCGATGTAATTATAATTAAAAGGCTTGCTTGGTCCCCGGATTGTAGTCATTATATATTCCAAGTCTTTTCTATTTTTATTCCTAGAAAATTACTCTTAAATTGAAGTTCATTATAATTAAAATAAAAGTAAAAATGAGAATAATTTAATTAATATTAAAATTTTGTTTAAAATAAAACATGTCTCAACAGTATGTGTTGGTTATAGCAATTAATTTAATTAGAAATTTTAATACACGAGCTTACTGTATAGCCTGTGAAAATTGTATTTCTTTTCCTTGAGACAGTTTTATTTCTAATATTTCTTTGATATTGACTCGGCTCTCTAGAAGAGGCTGAGAATATGAAGAGAGAACGGATATTGAGGGTAGGAGATCAAAGGCTGTATATTACAAATCCTCTCTCCAAATATAAAGTGTTGGTCTTGTTGTTGGCAAATTAATAAGCAACAGGCCTATAAGAGTTTTATAATATTTTATTATACACTCTTTTTATGTATATACTTTGACGAATATATAAGATTCTAATTGTTTATTTAATAAATTACTGGCTGTTATAATTTTAGAGGTGTTAAGTTGTTTTGAAAAGGAATATTTATTCTTAATTGAATTTTTTCTTCCTTTTATAAATATGATAATCGTAAACTAATTAAATGTAAAAACATAATAATTAATAAAATAAGATTAACGCGGTGTAAATAAACCTCTGACCGTATATTTTACAGCTATGGGGTTATTAAAAATTTTGAGGTAACCTACTGTTTCGACATTTTATTGATTTAAAATATCCTGTAATTTTTTTTTTTTTTTTAGCGTAGCAATAAGTTTTATGAGCAGTCAGAAGTATCATAATTTATCAATATTGTAAAATAAAAGTTAAAAATAAATAAATAAGTAATATTAGATATCCTCAGAGATAATTCCCATGCAGTTGATGATGTATGATTCCCAAGTAGTGTAAATTAATATTTTCGGCCAAATGTACTCGGTGTGGCTAAATGTTAATAGCTTGGTTTTCTAAAAATCTTGTTCTATTTAAAATAGTTGCGCGAAATTCAAACCAGGGGCCCCTCACAGATTAAAATTTCTGGATAGTATAGTAAAACTTTTTGAAACATTCTGAAATATAAAACTAACGAATAAACAAAAAATAAAAACTTAGATTAGATTAGAGTTTTATTCTGGGCGATCAACTTTTTAGTTATAACGCCCTTATTACTTCTCTGTTCTATCTTCTTGTCTTTGACATTTGATATAGGAATATTTTCAGTATAAACTGTTTTCTTTTAATGATTACACTGGTTAATATTGATAATTTATATTTTAGAATACAGTTAGGTTTCTTTTTAGAACTTTTACGATTTTTTCTATGGAATCTACTGAGTTTTTTAGGGCCAATCCTCTTGAATAGAGTATTTTATCATTTGTAAGGCTTGACGACATGATGTGCATCCTTCAATTATATGCTTTACGGATAACAGGGATTGACTGGTTTAGCATTTAAGTCGCTCTTTGTGATTAAGAGAATGTGTGTTAAGTTGGAATGTTCTATTCCTACTCGTGCAACCACTTCTCTTCTGTTTCCCCTTATGCCACTTGCCCACTTTAGTGTGCTTTTTTTAAACATTTCTCAGCTTATTAATCAGTGGAACCTCAGCCAACGTTTCCGGACTCTGTTCCTTAAAAATGCCTTTACGTCTTTCGGCTCTTAAGTGTAACATTCATTATAGCTGCCTCTTTCGCTGCTTTTTCTGCAGGTATTCCTGAGTGCCCTGGAGTTCAGAGAAAGGATCAAAACTTAGATATTAGATATAAATACAATAATAATTCAACATGACCCCTTATTTAAAGGAGATTTACAAATAATATGAAAAGATCATTCATTTTATTTTGATGATCTGGCTCAGAAAAACTGGGTAAATGTATTAATTACACCCTCACGTTGTCAAAAGATAATATATATTTTATTTTAGGAAGATAGTCCGGGTGGCGGTCACAAAATAGTAGAAAGCTACCCAGACTACGAGCTTCTTACAATCTACTTCATGAGGTCATTCCATCCCAATTTGCCGACAATGAAAGGAGCACGGGCCTACAACTTAGGAAACCCAACCACAACCCGAAGACTGAAAGCCCTGAACCAATTCTATATTCATTAATTCTATTATTCACGTTAATTCTATATTTATTGTTTTTCTTTCTTCGTCTTTTTTTTCAAATTAATTTTGTATTTTTGTTTTTACCTATTCGAGGGCAATTGTTTGTTTGTTAGGTCTGCGAATTTCGTTTTATTTTTAGAAGTATTATTTTTATCTATTTATTTTTATTATAACGTTGTATATAGTTAGGGGTGTCTATTGTACAAGACTATACCTCCCCCCTCCAGAATCAATTAAAAAAAAATGTAGCTGTTATATAAACCATTAAAGCCCTGCCAGGCCAATCTAGTATTAAATAAATAAATTTTTAAAAAATACGGTTAACTACCTCCTTCCAATAATATATATATTAGTATAAATATTACGTTTATAAATATAAATATTACACTCAAATTTGTATTAAAATTGTTTATTAAGCTAATTAAACAGTGCTTAAAATTGGCTGTACCAAATTAGACGAAAAAAAAAGAAGAAGGAAGAAGTTAAAGTATTAAAGGCTAAAAGACATGACCGCTGGGAGGCCCGTGGTCCAAGTGTTGTTAAGCCTGGGAGATGTGAGGCAATAAACTGGTGGAATGTAGGGCCTCTCTGGGGGTGAAGCACCCCGCTCTAATCAACTTCTTATTTTTACAATAAACTTTTCTTATATTTTCCTTACGGATCTAAATTAATTTTACAGCCCTTTATACATTACGTTGTAATATTATCTAAATATAATAGCAATAATAGTAATAACAATATAATGATTATATATCATCTCTGCCAGTGATACAAATATAGCATTTCAGAGAACTTATTGAGTCTGAAATGATTTTTTCCTGATTTTATCAATCAACAGAATTTATTTATTTTAAAACTGTCAAAAATGCAATAAATATAATAACTGTTTAACATATGCAGTCACTTAACACGATGGTAACTAATTACGTATTTTTAAGCCGCAAATAATAGTTACTGCACTTTTACACCAAAAGTATTTCAAATCAATTGATAACCCTTAGCAGTAAGTGTACTATTGAACTGTGTTAACTTTAAATTTATGAATTATGTTTCAGTTAAGTTTTATTAGAGAAATTGTTTCAAACTAGAACTTAATACGGTATGAACTTATTAGTAAATAAATATAGCATATACAGAACTGTTAAATAAACTTGACAAATAACAAACTGACCTTTATTTCACGAACTATAATAAATAAAATAAAAAACCTAAGAGTGTACTGAAATAGCAATAAAGGGCAAACAAAATTGACAAACACAGCTCTATGGTAATTAAAAATAAGATGATTTTTTCAAATATGTATTCTATTTTAGTTTACAAATAAATTAGATTAAAAAAAAATATTCCAAAATAGTAATAAAACAACATATTAGTTCATTTGGTTTTAACATACACATCAATGTGTATTTTTAAACCAATTAATTTTATTTGTAATATTTGTTAATATATTACAAATAAAATTAAAATGGCCAAAGGTATAAAGGTCGCAACGTAATTTATTCCAATAAATATGGAAAATAAATATATGTAAAAAAAGTGAATTTCCTCAATTATGGATATCAATTCAACTTAGCCACTATTCACAATGCGGGGCACTGCTGATGAGGAATGGAAGAACACTAAGCCGTCGAATAGCTTACATGTTATATTACTGCACATTGATGAGCAATAATTTGAAAGAACGGAGTGGTGGTCTGCCTATTATTCCAGTTAAGAGGAGGAGTCAGATCCCTCGTAGATACTGAAAGATCTAATACTATTGCATGCCGAGAAGCGGTAGAGAAATTGAGTGAGGATGGCATTTCGGATTGAGGGCTGTAACTGCTAATTACCTACTCTGGGTGGACCCTGTAGTGTAGAAGGGGTGATAGAAATGGTATTAGGTGAATGGGGTGCTAAGGGCAAGAATTTGATAGGAAAAATGCCAATAAATTACCAAGTGATCATAGGTTGTGATTTACTAGATAAGGTATTGAGGTTACTAGATAAGGTGATTTACTAGAGAGGTGCTGGTAGCCACAGGAAGGACGTCTCACGAAATTTCGCTTACGTGAGTGACAAATGTAAAGGAACGAAGGTATCCGCAAGCACTCAAGAAGCATATTCGTGACGAGATAAAGAACCTAAAAAAGCACTGGGATATTCGTGGATAGCACATCACCTTATAAGAGTTCGTTGTGGGCAGTGAGAAAAGGTTATCGATTATAGTAGTAATAACTGAAAAAATGCCATTGATGATAGGGATACCTAATCCCTAGATTATAATCCAAGATAACCAACCAACCTATTCTATACATGGTGAAGAGGAAGTTTTTTATTTCTTAGGACCCCAACGGAATAAAAGCCATCACCCTAGACTGGATTCGAACTGGCGCAGTTGCAGTCACGAGGCAGTCCAAGTTTACGATCTTATTACTACTGGTATAAACGGTTTTATATGACGAAGTTGAAATGGTGACATAAAGAAGTCGACACCTTAGTTGTTAATTTAAACCTATTTAAGTACTACGATAATTCTGTATGGAAGCAGCATACAGTCCAAAGTCCATGACGCGTGTTCGCCTGTGGATGTACAACACCTGTCGTTTTTGCCACACTCTTTTTCCTGGTCGACTCTTGAAGACTATTATAGACCAATCAATAAATCACCTGGCTATTAGACGACCTCACCACAACGGTAACAGTAGGACATCAATCGATGAAGACAATGAAGTTGGGAGCCTTGACTTTAGTGGCCATTGTCGGCTGTGACAAAGGGCACAGGCTGCCCGCGATAAATCCTTAGGACAAAAGCAGCCACATTAGCTCCTATAATGTGTCCAATTATTGTCTTCAATCTTCTCTCTGTATGTGTCTTCCTAAATAGCCCCATTAAATAAATAATAAGTATAATTCATTCTCAATCATTTAGGATAACTGCTTTATCTTCAAAAACGAAGCATTTTCCTATTATCCTCCAGATATTTATGTATAAGTATTTATTTTGATTTTATTCGGTATTCGCTTTTGAGGGAAAACATCTATGCAATCTCCAATTACATAGCAAACATTATTACATTGTTTTTTCATTGAGGGCATTACATTTTTTCCGATGAAGTCTAAAACAGAGATCAGGTTAAGTAGGGTGCCTTGAGCCTATGCTAGAGGTGCCTAAAGGGAATACCACTTTCTCAAAATATTACATAATATCAAAATTAAAAGTTATAATAGCAAATATAAAATCATTCCAGCATTTACTTGGCTCTGTTTTTTCTTATATTCCTACATATTCAACCACTCTAAGAATAATTAGGGTGTAAAGAGTTTCAGAAGGTTAACTCTTTTGGCTACAGACGGCCTTAATCAAATTACCCAACCAAGGGAGTCTGTAATGTAAAACCGTAAAAATAAAATACTTCAACTTTCTCTAATCATAGTTCCATGGAAAATTATTATTTTAGAAATATATTTAAAGTGTTTCATTGTTTTTTCTATTGCACATTTTAAACATTTGCTGAGGATCAATCTTGAAAATCATATTATTCAATGGTAAATTTCCATATTAATATATTGTTATGTACTATCCAGTTTACCAATTAGTAGTAATGATTAAGTAATTCAGTTTATTGTTATTGAAACAAAAAGAGTGGTATTATAGTTGTGAAAATGATTCAGATAAATTGGTTTTTGTGCATAAGTGGTGCCGCTTACAGAAGATGCTCGTAATTATCTCAGGGAGAAGGTTAACAAAAAATTCTAGTAGCCTTTTGTAGCCTGGTTGAGAATATTGTTATATCTTAGAATATGGAAAATGGACTTAAAATAACTATTCATTAACGGTCCGAAGGTCTTGATATATAAAATATATATTACTAAAATTAATATTTAAAAATAATCATTAATAAGAAAAGTTAACTTTATTCAAATATTAACTGCATTAATTTAAAATAATTAGCCGAATGTAGCCCAAGAGTATAATAAGTATTAGGATTGGAAGAGCAACCTAAAGAAAAAATGAAAAGTGCGTTGGATCCACTTATTTATTTTATTTGATTGTTATTTATTAGATTTAAATCAATTCGGAAATGATGACCCTGAAATCGAAGCAGACTCTAGTTCCTCCTTATTTCCCTGAAGTAGGATTGATTGATTCAGTAGGGTTAGTTTAAGAAAGAAGAAAGAGAAATTTTCCTAAATCTCAATAGTACTAGGATTATAATTATTGATAAATCCAAGATGAAAAAGAAAAGAAGTAATTTATTAAATTTGTGATGCTCGATTTTTGATGATCAACTTGGGGAACATATGATTACATTCAGGTATGCTAATCCGAGTATTTGAAATGATTACAAACAAAAAATAAATAAAATAAAGTAATAATAATGTGAGAATCATATTTTATGACAACCGTTTATTTGAACCATTACAATCATTTTAATCATAGTAATAAATTGTAAATAAATACTTAGTCTCTTTATGTAGTTTATATACTATTATATAACCCAATATACCACCCTTTATATACTATATAATTAATGGTAACAACATTTTATAAATATAAAGGTATTTAATTGGTAAACTGGTGAACACACAAATAGCCTTTGGAAAAAAATCCAATCGTAATAATAGTTTTTTTAGGACTCAATATATAATTAATTAATTAACTTATTTTTGGATAATTGCCTTCAGCGATTATCCTGGTGTCCCGATTAAATCTCAAGGGAGTAGATAGCAATATATCTAGCAACGGAAATAATCATCATAATTTGGTAAAATTATTCATAGAAATTTACAAACCTGCCATTATTTAGATTAAATAACTTTATCTTATTAGAAAGCCATTCCATTGAATCTTCATTCTCTTCTAGCTACTGTAAAAATATATTACAAATTGTTACATATTTTTTAATAACCTCGGCAATAGGAAACTTTAAAAAAATGGACTTTAATTAAAAATTATAAAGCTTGTGGAACCGGAATTGTATAAGGTAGTGGAACCACAAGGATCGCTGCATATATTAACTTATTTTCTATTGCTTTAATTCTACCTAGTCTCATATAAAATGTAGAATGAAAGATACTAATATATATTATATATTATATTTTAAATAGTTTATTAATAATAAATAAAATAAAAAAGCAGTCCATTCTAAGACACAAGAGAAATCGGGTAAACAAGAGAACGTGACCTTTTTCACTTTTGGAGTGAGTCCACATGTTTCAGCGCGAAACAACAGATTGTCAGCACTACTCAGAAAATATTTTAAATTATTGAACAATAGCCCAAAATATCTGCCAATAAATATTATTAATTACATGCATTAAAAAATTAAACCGAACAAGCATTGTTAGGGAGGAATCGATAAATAAATGTTTATATCGTTCATTCTTACTCTGTGGTATTAGTTTTGTGTTATTGTTCGATATATTAATGTGTGTTATAAAGTTATCCAGAAATAGTACATTAACAAACAACGCAATAAACAGAATTGCGAAATTCCTTTCAACGAAATGAAATAGAATTATTCCTCTGCATAACTCCTAAATATTTTTTAAGAAGAATAAATAAAGAAATAATGTGCTTTCATCATATAGCTTCAGAATTTTCCTTTTGTTTCCCTTTCTATCCATTATTTTTCACATCGCTCTTTGTAAACCCTTAGCGTTCTCGTTATAGCCAAATAAATAAACATCTAATGACCCGGTATAAGTCGTATAGAGAAAACTGTTACAATCTTTTTCTTGGAAAATAAACCTCCTCCCATTATCAGAAGCTACATGTTCCCCTCAAACTAGAAAGTAAGAACATCTTTTCGAATGTAATTAGCAAAGCAACTTTTCAAGAAGTTTTGGAAATTATAACTCCTGAGTGGGCGAATGTGGTGAAAGTCTGTAGCAAGAACAGCCCTAATTATGATTAAATATCTTAGCTATCGCAATTAAGGGTCTTTTATTCCAGGAAGATTTTATTATTTTTCTTTGAAGCTTTATGAAACTTCATATTTACGGAGATCAGTTATCTCATTTTGAGTCAACTTCTGATATCTTAGGCTCATTTATCTTTATCCAAGGTAAAAAAAAAATTAAAATAATTTCTGAAAACGCTCATTTTGTCTCTTCGATGTCTGAAATCGATTTTTTGTTTTTGTCACAGATTACCTGAATATATAGTATAATTTACGGATTTCATGAGAAATTATATATAAAATGTTATTATCGCAAAATTCCTAATTTTCTTGTTAAAAACAAAAATAAATAAATAAAAATGTTATAATTAATAACAAAAATGTGGGAATTTTCACCCAATATGAAGTATAACTTTTAGTGTAGTCATTTCATCTTTCTTTTTTTTTTCTATTAGATTCAGCGTCAAAACAGTAAGTAAAACGTAGTTTACTTTTACCAAAGCTGATAAAATTCATTAAATGTCCAACATTTTTCTCCTCTTTCCTGAAAACATCCTTCTACCATATGAATTTGAAAAAAATCTTTTGATCCTTCCATCTCATAATAAACAAAATATGCTTACGAAGTTTTATTAAAAGATCAATTATTATTATTTTTAAAGCGTTTATGGTATTTCATTACCTGTGCTACTTTTAAATTCCGTCAAATCCCAAATCCTCAGAATCGGACCTTACACAATCCTTTTGTTTGCATTACTGTCGGTCCCTACGACACCTTGAGGTCGGCTTAGCGTTGACATTTTGTGATTCATTGGTTACACCTTGAACACGCACATTGCATTCTTTGCGAAGTTATCGCCTCAAATATAATTACCGAGAGCAGGTCACGCGACTAAGCATGTTTAATCTAAATTTTTCCGTTTACTTATATGTCTCTAATCCAAATGTTACAAAAAATGCTTTCTTAACAACTATTTGTTGATAGCTGTTTACACCAGGACACTAAATGCAGAAGTATTATTGGAATTATAAACACCGACGAATATAATAATTGAACATGCGGGATTTAAAGGTGAGGAGGGTATGTTGGAGCGACGAATGTTGGAAGGGATACAGTTCCAGAAGAATGAGGCTCGGATAATGAATGATCTATTGAAGACCGGGAATGGTTATTGTGCGAACGAATAGAGGATTTGAATTGAAGGAGCTCGGAGAGGTATTAAGGACGCTAGGATTGGATGACTTGGAAGATGAAGGATACCAGGAAATACTTACGACTTATGGATGAAGTCACATCAACTCCGCATAAAAAACAGAAAACAAAGGCGTCCCTTGGGATTCCGAAGATAAATCGTACACAGCAATTTATCAAACGTTTTAATTTCGCCTCGAGTTCCCCAGAGAAGCTCCATATACCGTACAGCAATAGTAAAGATGGAGAAATATTAGAGAAGTGACTAGGAGCTTACGGGTTTCAAATGGAAATAGGTGGTGGAGGTACTTTAGACGTTTTAAAGTGGAAAAGGTATGGTAGGAGATATTGAATATATGGTTTTTCAGGAAAGCGTTTGATCAAAGGTTCTTCGCAGGTTTTTGATGGCGGGGTAAAATGTCATGGGACTATAATAGAGTTGGGATATTAGGAACAGTTTTAAGGTGTTGATTAGAGCCTATTAATATTGCCTCTTCTCCGCATTTAGCTTCAACTTGTTAGCTCTCGCCCATTCACAAATCTCATCCAAATCTTTTTGAAGTTTTTCTGTGTCTGATAATAGGTCAGAAGGCGGTATATTTGACGATAATAGGCGATAAAAACAACATATTTGACGAAAAAGGCGATAATAGGACAGGTATATTTGGAAATCATCTGGGAGTGATGGATTTGGGTGGGAAGGTAATTAATGTAAATAGCAAACAGAGTAGGAGATAAAGAGGAACCTTGAGGAACACCACAGGAGAAGAGGAGGGTCTTAGATGGAGGTTGATCTGGGACGACTACATATTAGGACTGATTTGAACCAACACTTTGAACTGATGACAGAATTTAGTAAAGAGGATGTTATGGTCAACAGTGTCAAACGCTTTGAAAAATTCTAGAAGGATGAGGATAGTGAGGTTTTGGTGTTCAATGGAGTTATAGAGGTCATGGGTTATTTTAAGAAAAGCGGATTGCGTTGAATAGCCAGGTAGGAAATGGTTGATAAGGGAACGTTCATCTAGGAAGTTGGAGAGTTGATTTTGGACAAGCCGGTTTTGAAAGGTTAGATAGGAGAGAAATAGGACGGAAGTCGTGCAGTGCGCTAGGGTTGGAAATTTTCTTCAGAGGTCCAATCTAAACGATTTTTTTTTTTTTAGGACATTTACAAACATTAAATAAACACATCATGAGGACTAATAGTATTAGCTGATAAATACAAGTACACAAACTACTGACTACAAACAGGAATACATTTCGTTTATAATTACGATGGCTACTATGAATATTTTAGTATTTTAAATATTTATTATAATAAAAGTAAGCATTGTAGAAGACAGTCAAATGGGTCTAAACAAAAACAACAAGACTAATTTGTCCTTTATTATGAAACAGGGTATGCATCTTTTTTTAGTTTTAGGTAAAAAAAGTTGACTTTTTTCTCCTGTTTATTTTTGAGGGATTTATACTATGTATACACCTTAAAAAGAACACTTTAAGTAAGTTTTTTATTTTAAAATTAGAATGGTTCTAACCTTCTTTTGGTACTCTAGTATAGAGAATAAACGTTCTCATAACCGATATTTCTTACATAACGTCAGATTTTATACACCAGAAGCAGGGGGCCAAAACCCCATAAAAGTAATCCGTTGAAAACTTCGTAAAGAAACTTTTACCCGATTACTGTATTATTTACTGTATAACAGGGATGCCCAACTTTTCTGTATATATGAACTACTTTCTATCTTAAAAGTGTGTCCCGATCGACTTGTTGTCAAAGGCGTACTCTAAGGGGTGTGAAATGCATCTGTGTACACTGTGTTTTAGTAGCAGGTGCATTCCAGCAAGGTATGGGTAAATAAGTAATATATATGTTCAAAACTATATTTTAAATCACTTATTACGTTTTCGAGATATAGGCTCAGAAAAAAATAAATTTCCAGACCCAACTTTTGATAGTAGCAAACATTTTCTGACTCTTTTTCAAAATAGATTTTTACCACCTTAAAATGCGATTTAATTTTTGTATCAACTGCAATGTGTAGGTTGTTGTACTATTTGTTCGTAAATATGAAAAAAACTTTTGTTATAAAGCTGCACAGTATGGCTGATAATTTGATTACTATAGTTCACTTTTGCGTTTTCTTCGGGCCTGCGAAATGTATCAGGAATAAATAACATGACTTACTTTGCTAATCTATCAATAGCTCGCTGAGTATAAATGGTACTGAAATACACAGAAATCATTTTTTCTTATCTTTAATTCAAAGTTATCACGGATGGGTAAACTTTAAAAAGTGGTTCATTGGCTGGGGATGGGAGCCAGGAGAGAGGAGAATGGTGAGAGAGAACTTGCCGGCTTACCATCCGCCTGAGTGAGTTTACTCCAAATTTTCCTTCTTACCCAACTGAAACATTATCTACATTCAATTACATTAGCTCATCAATATTTGTAATCTTCGATGTCCAATTCCTAATTTATTAACCTAATCCAACCACGTTTTCTCTAAACGTGAAAATTATACAACATATTCAAGAAATGTAAATTGTTCAATATGTTCAATTTTCTTTTAATTACATTTCTTGACCTCAGAGTAGTATCCTTGGTCCCATCCTTTATGCAGTTTTCACAGCTGACATCCCAACCCATTCAAACACTATCCTCACCACGTATGCCGATGACACATGTCTATTGTCAGTGAACAATGATCCTTACATTGTATCCCAAACCCTCCAATCCCACATCACCACCATTGAAGAATGTGTCAAAACTGGAGGATTGAAATTAATTCCAATAAATCCCACTAAATCACATTTACCCTTCTACGTAAACCCATGGCCTCTTGCCCTAGAGTATCCTTTAATAATACCCCACTTATTCCTGTCGAACAGATCCGTTACTTAGAACTACATCTCGACAAATGACTGACATGGAATCCTCATACAAGACTAATAAGACAAGAAACTGCTCGTCGATTCCGACT
>NW_027108122.1:370699-374204 GCF_000696795.3 Halyomorpha halys | reverse complement strand
CTTCATTACCTCATAATCCTCCTAGGCGTCTGAAAAGAAGATGGCCTCGAGATCTTCTCCTCTAGAAATGTTAATGGAGTTCTATCAGTGGGTAGATTCTCCACATGTTTTTATCATGTCACTATGTCATCTACAGCAAATTTACTTGTTGTATATATGTGTATACAGTTATAAATAACAATAAATAAATTATTAAAAAAAATGTTTTTTCTTCAGCAGTAAGTGTTCGAAGATCTGGGGGAGGAGCATCGTTTCTAAGTATCAGGGTGCATTGACGATTCCCCTATATTCAAAAGTAAAGCCTTATGTTTTACAGTTTTATAAATGACATCAGAATACAAATATTTGCAGTTTTGTAATCACTTAAGTCCCAGGATCCCAGTTATGAAGAGCACTTAACCAATACGACGATAAACTTAAACATTACGACACGCTCCATGGATATTCTGTTGTTCCTCAAGCTGAGCTTTTATTAATCGTAAAAGGAAAATGGAGCCGTAAAGAGGTTGCGGTTTACGACCGCCCGGGCTCCAGCTTACTTCAGCAGGCTAATGATTCGGCACTTTGAATGCAACGCCCGCTCTGTCTTCCACAGTCTTAGCACCTTCGAATACAAATTTCTTAGATCTCTTTAGGAGTGACATAATTTTAAAAGAAATATAAACCGATCTACATCGTATCTTATAGATGAAACTCGTAAACTCTTAGACGAGGGTTCCTCTGGAATAAGTAATCTACATGCCAGTGGAGGGTGCATGTCATAATTTTTTGAATCCATGTCTCCTTTACTACAAAATTATGATTGCAATGCCCATAACCTGATTAATAAATAAAATTGTAAACATAATTAAAATTATATGTATTAAAGATTGACCGTATTTTTATGGTCGGAAGTGTGGTCCAAAAATTATAACACTATTTATCTGCCGACGTTTCGCCCAACTTTGTAGAGCGTTTGAGTTGAAAAATATCGAAAGAGTAACTAAAATATATAACTATAGAGTAATACGTTACTAAAGAGTAATAAATTGTATATAATATAAAACTAAAGAGTAATACTCTTTCGATATTTTCCTACTCGAACAAACCTGATGAAGATCTCCAAACTAGGGCAAAACGTCGGCTTATAAATTATATAACTATTTTTCCCCTTTTTTGACCGCATGCCCGACCATCTCTTTTGTAGAACTAAAATTATATTTAATTTAGACGAAAACTAATAGTAATACAAATTTATAATTGAGCCCCGAAGCATGAAAACTACTATTCTTAGAATAGTAATTTTCGAAAATTTGAAAAATAAAGACTTAAGTGTCTCTAACATTATTAAAAAACTAACTAGACAACGTTTCGCTGATACAGGCATCATCAAGAATTATCTCATATATGCATAGAAGTTAAAATGATGATAATTTGTTATTAAGTCACTCTGACTTTGGTTATTGATGTGAGATATACATGGTGTTAATTTGTGTGATATTATCATTCCTTCTTCCAATAAAACATTGCTAAACATACGAAACATTGTATCTAATAATTTTGTATTTTTATTTTTGATCATTCTACCCCTTTGGACCAGTATTCAATTGACACTATTCAAAAAGTGCGAATTTCAATATTTGGTTATTAAAATTGTATATATTATATGTTGGGGCGAGGGGCTTTTCTTAAATGAACCAACTTACCTCTTCCCCCTAAAAAATCGTTCGCTGGTTCGGTGGTGAAAAATAAATAACCTGTAAAGATGGTGAACACAAAAATAATAAAGAATAAAAAAGTAGAGAATAAAAAAAAAAACCTTCCAAATGGTATACAAATTTAATAAAATTAAAATATAAAACAAAAATAAACAATAAAAAAAACTGTGACTGTTGTTATAAAAAAAAATAAAAATGTGTAATAAAGAAAAGAAAATAATTCGATGAATACATGAAATAAATCGCTTCTCTTTAACTACATAAAAAAAAAAATGTTCTACTATTAATGAGAATAATTCCGCAGCGCTAAAATGATGAATTGCTCGAAGGAGAAAAAAAAAATCACTCACAGTAGTGGTATGCGCATACCGCTCGTCGTGAACCTCCGCCGTCTTCAAACGTCGATTGGTGGGTGAGGGTCATGAGCTGAACCCCAAAAAAATCTTGGAATGCCTCAAAGCGGTGAGCCGGTGGGTGCCTATCAATATAACTTCTTGGCTCCAGGCAGCGGACTGTAGACTGTAGGCTCCCTTATCAGTCTGCCTAAAGGCCTTAATCCCATTGCACTTCGCAATGTTGTTGTGTACGCCGAGCCGTAGCGATGTATTTCTATTATACTCGCATCATAACAACTTCCTTATTTAACTATATTTACGTGATGAGTTCTAATTACCAACAATTAAACAAAAAATAAACTTATAATTAACAAAAAAATAAAAAACCAATTGGAAGTAATAAAATTAAACTAACGAAAGAAAAAATGTACTTTTGGGCTTTAACAATATGGGTTAGTTTTTTTGTAATACATTTGCTAGAACGTAAGCTGTCAAGTACTTAATATAATTATCTGTTAAGAGATATTAACGGAAACTGGTATAACACTTAATTTGAACATTTCTATTACGAAACCCCTCTAATTCGGACGCAGGCACCAATTTTATTCCTCATCAGCAGTACAATACAAACTCATGATTCTAGGAATGAATTTGTGAGTCATTTATTTTGGGGGAAAATACATTCCTTGTACTGTTCTTTACGAAATATATTAGAGGGTTAACCTAAAATTATATTAAATAAAAATATAATTTATGCTCGAATCCGTGTAACTTTAATTTAATTTTTTTTTTGTATTTTATTTATTTATTGATAAATACTACAATCTGCCTCACAGTTGTGCGCAATAGGTAATAGTGATGAATGATCACATTCATACTAAAATAAATGAAAAAAACTCTAAATATATGCAAACAGAAAGATAAAGAAAATGAACATGATTAAACTATATGTATGAAAAAATAAATAAATAAAATAAAAATAATGGAACCTCTAGTCACATCTACACTCTTATATACATTATTTACACAATCGTCCTGATAATCCCAACGCGTCCCTCTCGCCGCATCACTAGTAGTGAGCCAGTGGAGGCTGAGCAAGTGCGCTAAAGCCGCAAATACTCAACTTGAGTGGAGAATCTGAACATTGCCAGAACTCCAAAATTACAAATTAATTTTTATTTAAGTTACTGAAATAAATACGTTTAGTTCTATGCGTTTTATAAGTTCTTTAAGTATAGCAATTAAATTCCATATTAAAAAATAAAATAAAAAGCATAATCATTTATTTTAGGATTTCTTTCTAGCTGTAATAATTCCTAAATTTTTATAAACCTCTGTCGTTTTACTTTTAATGTTTTTCACTTCTTTGATTAAGGTTTATTGATATGAAAGACATTAATTTATTTTATTGTTAGCATTTAGTCTTAGAAATTGAACCACCTCCTCAAAATTTAGTTTTGCGTTTCTGAGTAC
>NW_027108122.1:364159-366070 GCF_000696795.3 Halyomorpha halys | reverse complement strand
AACTTATAATTAACAAAAAAATAAAAAACCAATTGGAAGTAATAAAATTAAAATAACGAAAGAAAAAATGTACTTTTGGGCTTTAACATACCGCCCACCAAAAATGAAATTTTTCAAACTCCCTTCCTCTGGGAGTAACGGTGAGATGAGAAAAGTTCTTTGCCGAAATATGCCTCCTACACAAGAGCAAAGGCGGAGCGATGGGGTGTATGAGAGGGACCAATGTGCGCGAGACGATGGGAGTGTATGGGTTTCTCCATTTTGGAAGCTTGTTGAGATAGCCCATGCGCCAACCTAACCGATATCCCCTATGAACGGATTAATCCCCTTAACATTCCACCGATGGTATGCTCCAAAGCGACATGTGGGTGATCTAATGATTCCTCTACCGACGGAGATCCAAAAAACCGCAGAAGAGAAGGCAAACGCTGAGGCCCCAATTGACGGTGAGTGTGAGGTAACGAGTCAATCGAAAGATTGACAAAACGATAGTTGGTGGGTCATAGTACGGAACGGGGTGCATCACAAGAAATAAGAGAGGGGTAAGACGCAACCTACCGCCCACCCTAACCAAACCAAGGGGAATCACGCAACGATTGAGCGATCCCAACGATTTCACCCCCCTTCCCGACGATAGGTGAGAGCCCTTACGATGGCCTAAAGGACTTATACTCCGTCCGAGTATCGGTAGTTCGGAATCGATAGAAAATGTATAGAGAAGCGAATTATGACATTGGAACGTTGGGCCCGTGAGCGAATGGTGATAAGAAACCCCCTTACTTATTGCAAACGATTTAGAACGAAAATGGTTGGTGGACGAGCGAAAGCGTTTTCCAGCGGAGATGGCATGCGAAATGTAGCGTTTATCCCGATATTCCGAATTGATCTTGGAATATTCGTATGGTGGGGTGCGGTTCTTATCAAATTTCCTACCCACATTTTCAAAGCGATTGAGGGCTCCGTACTTGGAATCGTTCATTACCGGAGGACTGCCGTTAAACGAAGATTTCACGTTGAAATGACCTACTTTATCGCGTGAGTGGGAATTTACGAAATGCCTTTCACATCGAATATCGAGAGGGTCCGATTTTGAAACGCTTGCGACTAGTTCTATTTCCCGCAATTCGCTTATCTTTCGCAAGAAATCGTCGCATCGAGAGTACGGAGCTGTACAATGAAGGACCGTGCTGCGATTTTGATCTTTATCGGGTGAAATACCATTAATCGGTCCCATTATGATCCGTCCGAAAATAGTTTCGAGCGCTCTAGGTGACCCCTGTCCCGATTTTAAATTACCCACGCGAAGGATATCGGCGAACACGTCGGCTCCTAAAAGGAAATCAACTGGTCGCGACTGGTGAAAATGTGGGTCGGCCAGGTCTAGGGCGCTAAATTTCTCCAATATTCCCTTTGGAATGGGACTCGTGGGCATATCTTCGCAAATCCGCTCGATAACAACTGCCGTGATGTTAAGTTCGGATTTTGTATCATGTCGGGGTGCTATAACGCAAGGTGCTTCGAATGTGACGTTAGGGATAACTTGATTATTGAAGCCCACCAATAGATGCCTATTCCGTATTAGTGGCAAGTTCAACTTGTGAGCGCATTCCGCCGTTATAAAAGACCGCTGGGAACCACTATCGATAAGGATACGCAAATCATGCCAACGACCCCGATGATCTCGAATTTTCGCCAATGCGGTGCCAAGTAAAACATTGATCCGACCCGTAGCCGACATCGATACGATTGCGTTTTGGGAGCGATTAGAATCCGATACATTAGAGAAAGTGGCTGCCAAAGGGTTAGCAGAAGCGAGTGCGGTGTTTGAGTTATTGTCGGTGTTTTGTGTGCTAATCGGCGCTATACGAGAACGAGATGTATTGACGTTTTGGTGAGGAGATTCGGATTTTA
>NW_027108122.1:351012-358014 GCF_000696795.3 Halyomorpha halys | reverse complement strand
AATTTTGAAAGCCCTACGAAATCTAACGCTCCTATGCATCAGCTTGGAGCCTTTGCCATCATTTACACTAATATGAATATTGATAATATATAATTATATTATACAATATTTAATACTTTGTGGTAGTATAATTAATTGTTGTTGCACTGTTTTTGTATTAATTACTTATGCATCTTAGCGAAACTATGTTAGACCATATTGCCCTGACAATAGTCGTGCATTTTTTTTTTATTTACGATTCAATGAAATGTTTAGCTATTAAATCAGGTAGTCTTTATGTTTGAGGTGTTCTTTTCATCTGAACCATTTGCCTGGGAAAATTAATTCTCTTAGGTCAGCTGAAAAAAAAATGCTAACTATTATAATCTTCAACGATTATATTTCATCACGTGAACAAGATGTTTTTATGAGAACTGATAATATTTTCGCTGCACAAATACTTCGCATTAATACTTAATAATTTTTACTTAGTGCCTGCTCATCCCGTTATGCGATTTAATTTCCGAAAATCAGATGGTGCTGGAGAGAGGTCAGATTTATCTCTCAGTTGTCAAGAGGGGAGGAGAGTGATAATGGTTGATGCTAAGTGTTGGGAGAGAATCATTTTTATTATCCCCTCCCTTTCCCTCGGGCTACACTTGGAGGCCCTTCCATTACGGTAAGTACTCCATTTGAAAAAGGTAAGTGGGGGCGGTATGTGATTTTTTCTGCCCCAGGCCAATTCTTTTAGCCCCGGGCTAACAGCTACCTGTTTCGGTTAATTGCTTAGTCCCTCTTGTTAGTTTAAAGTCCTTCAGTCACGTATTTAGAAGAGATGAAAAAAAAAATATGTGTGTAAAATATAATGGCAATTGATGTACATTACAATTATTGTGTATATACAATTACAATCTAACTCATTAAAACCTTATTAGCAATTTATTTATAGAAATGTGAAGTATTTACTAAAAATATAAAAAAACAAATATACACAATTACGTTGTATGTAATATCATTACAAATTTTTCTCAAATTATCACTATTTGGCCTCTAGACTATAATAGTATAACACAAGCCCGTGAGGCTTCCATTGTTTCAATTATATTACTAAACTACCAACGTCTAAAAAATGGGCGGCCACAGCATTCTTGTGCTCTTGTACACGCTCTTTTTTGACACTTCAAGCTGTAATATTTTTTATATTTCTCATAAAATGTTTTGCGTATGTAGTAGAGTTGCGTTGTATTCTTACAGGAATTGACAAAAAATATACACACCCTTAAAATTGAATATTATTACTCGCGTTTTACATTATAAGAGGGGAATGAGGAAAGAGATACAATGTGACTAGAAGTTGGATTAGTAGATAAGTTTACGGTTCGAATCCGGCCTGGGGGTCGCCTTTTATTTCTGTAGCGGACCCAAGAAATAGAGACTTGACCTCCTACCATGGTGTTAGAATAGGTCACATCCCCCTCAGAAATAACCAGGAAGGGGTTAAAAAAATGTTAGTAGTTGTTCAACAAAATGTTCTCAGTTGAGTCTGAGTCTGTTTAAATGTGTATGCCACCTTTGTGGGTGCGGTTAAAGTCTGAAAAAGTAGGTTAGTGCAGTATTGGAAGCAATCAAAGAATTTGATGGTATTTTATTTTTTTTCGTACCATTAAAAATAGTACGATTAGTACTTCATACATATGCATATTATATAATAATATATAATATACATATACATACATGAAATGCATTATATATACTTTAGAGTGTCTTCTCTCTTTGATTCCCATTATACGGTGGTGGTATGAGTCAAGTTAATGTGGTATGATGTATAGCCTATGGCTACGCCATGGAATTATGGAGTAATGGTCTTTGATTTTTTTTTTCATACCCTTCTATTAATTTTTATTTTTTCAACAAAAACATATGCATAAAAAATAAGACATAATACATAACGAACATAAATGTCCTTTCTTTGCCTGAAGGGCGATTTAAGGTAGATTGTGAGATCCGCTTTATGCAGGGGAGCACTGTGGCGCTTACTCACCGACTGCGTTGTATTGAGTGGGAGGGAACATGAGGTCTTTGATTACCGTGGTACCCTTCCTTATCTTACTTTTGAAACATACACTTATAGCGAGTATGTTGGTCAATGTAGGACAGGTCACAATCTCACATGAGGAGATCATATCACAAAAAATATTAGAAGACAATCACATTTAAAACGGGAAGAAGAGACAATATAGTTAAATCAAGCAATATTTTAAAAGTGGCTAAAATAAAAAAAACGACTAGAACCTACGTCTCCCACCCTTCTTGCTGGATTTCCTTATGTTACTTATAACAAAGTTTATTGGTCGATGTACACCATTTCCTAAACTCTCAAGAGGAGATCATAACACAAAAAATATTAGAAAGTAATCGAAACCTAATGGACCCTTCCTCCTCACTAAAACTTATATATCCTGTTAATTACTGTTGTTAATTTTTATCTTTTTAAATTCATTATTTTATAACATTTTATTATTTCATTCTTATTGTGTATTTCACCCTAAGGCTCTGAAGCCTAATTTTGACGCCTGTACATTATTCTAAAGGGACCAATCCCAAAATAAATAAAGATTATTATTATTTTTATTATAAAACTCGATTTAGGGACGGTCATATATCACAGTTTAAACGTTTTTGTTTAAATTTGTTAAAAATTTGTAAAAAATATTTGTTAAAAATGGGAACAGGAGACATAAGATTAAATCGAGCAATATTTAAAAAGTGACTAAAATTAGAAAATGGCAGGTTTTATTTATTTATTTATTTTTTTAATAATATGCACTAAGAGAAAAATCTGGTTTTGTATTTGTAGGTATTTAGTCAAATTTATTTTCAGGAATATCGATCGATACTTATATACGGTATTTTTAAAACATTCAGAAATGCACTGTATTTCTTGCTCAACTTCTACTAATTATCTATGCATAAGTAATTGACAATATTAATTTATTAATTCTTTAAAAATAAGTATTTCTGAAGTGAACGTTTTCCTCCAAAGTTAAATAGTTCAAGGTATGAGATAAAAGTTTTAGGAGGAAATTAATTAGAAAAGTTTTCTTTTCAAGGAACTTGACTGTAATTTTCGCTATAATTTCGGTGGAATGAGAAAAATATATAGCTTACAATATTTTTTAAAAAATCTAATTTTATAAACACTCTTATTTTCTCTAACTTTGATTAAGTAATTCACCTTATTACTTCTTAGATTGTCAGTAATGAAGTAAAAAAAACTCGCCTCTATTTTCCAAACGACCTATGAAAGTTTTAAACTTTAAAATGAGTTTTATTCCATACATTATGTGAGGTACTTGAAATATATTTCAGATACGTATGTAGATTTGTACAATATATTCTGCATATTCACCGGTTTTTCATTTACACATGTATACAATGTAATTAGAAGATTTTTTCAGGCAACCACCTGCTCATGTTTCTCCTCCGTCAGTTCCCTGCCATTCATACTCTCTGCCAGTCAATCGCTCATTTGGCTAGAAGTCTTCCTCTCCTTCTACCTTCAACCTCCCATTATATCACCTGCCTTGGGATACTGTTGCAATTCAGTAGCAGTATCCCAACTGCTACTGTTATTGCTACTGTCTGTTACTGGCCTGCTGGTAGGCCACCTCTCCACTTAATATATACAAATATAATACTATAAGACCAAACAACTAGAGGTCTCGAAAATATGACATATATATGTTAGTCATTAGGAAGGAAGGGACATGAGTGGGTTAACCTAGCATACACATGTACGTAAGTCTACACTCTAGTTTTCATCATTACTAATGTTAAATCACCCTTCCTTCCAAGAGTATTTATTATTTTTTAAAAATGGCTTCATTTCCTAGTGTCGACGGCTTTTTCCATTTTTTAAAGTAAATCATAATAACATGCAAACTCTTTTTTAGCCTTCAAATTTTTATTAAAAACCGTTAATAGTATATTAGTTTGCCATGATTTAAAAAATCTTCCATATAAGAGCCCTGCGTATTTAAAACTTAAAACTGCTCTATCATCCACGCTAGTTAGAAGATAAGGTGCTCCGTTCCATAGCCTCAGGGGAAAGATTGGATCGACTTACGTCCCACGTGCATGCATACTTTATACATAATTAAGACGAGGAGGACGTGCAGTATAAGATTGAGATGGGTAAATCCTTAACGAGATGACTCTATTGGCACCCTCCATTGCGCTTGCTTATTCCCTGTGAGGGCTTAGCGTCGAGTGCTTTGTTCCCAATAGCTACAGACCACTCTACTCAGTATTAATAATTCCGTTAGTGTCGTCCTCCTGTATCTTAAGAATTACAAAAATACTTTTCTGAAGTAATCTCCATTCCAAATCCTTTCTGCGATTGTCCAACACTAAATCGCATCACACTTCAGCCAAGAACTAGAAATTCCAAATTTTCCTCTTTAACTTCAATAATTTTATATCTGAAAAATGCACTTATGATTCAGGAGTTATATCATTATTATTTTGCTAGGGTTGGAGAAAAGTTTCACCCGTACGTGATTAACTTTTTCACATCATTTCGAACAATAGTGCGAGTTCATTCCATACGGATCAGAGAAAAAAAAACTACTCAAACTATAAAAATAATCCTGGATGTTTTTGCACTTAACTAGGTGTAAAAAATATTTCCAATTTTTGTTATGTACGTTCTGCAGATAGATTTCAATCCATAATGACTTTAATGCTATGAAGCCGATTTTGCCGAAAGCAGAAATCAATCTTTCCAAAATAAACTCCTTAACCACCCAAACCCACTAGTTTCTAACCTTGCTTCCTCTTCAATTCCTAATAATTCCCCGAGACATAAGATCAGAAACCCTCTAATTTATTTTTTTTTTTTTTTTATTTTATTGTTTATTTATTATAATTTACAACTGTACAAAATAATGCAATAGGTAAATATGTAGTATGTTCCATATACACTTGAAAATCTTGGGAAGGAACCACCCATTGTACTTCTCTAATTTATAAATGTTATTGCAGTGCTAGCTATGAGCACTTTCGCCACAAGTCAGTATTATGACATTTTATTATTCACATTACATTTACTTGTTGTATTTTTAGTTGAAATATGGTTCTAAATTTTAAGAAATAAAATACAAAACATTTTTCGAATTTTACTTACACGTGCTAGTTAGGAATGAACCTACAAATCATCAATTTTTTTGTAAAGTGATATAGCTGGACCACATGAAATGGATTTATCTAGTAACCTAAACGTTGTTACATCTCGTAGAAAAAAAATATTCTCTACGTTGAACAATAGATTCTAACCTTATTTTTGTTTGTATTCAGCATGCTGAACATCCCTAAAATCACAAGTATTTTATATCAGTAAATATTTTTAGCATTTTTTTTTTATATTTAATTACGATATCTCTGTTGCAGACTGGTTACTTAACCTATTTTTAAATGAAAATTACGAAACAAATACCATTAAATTTAAGATTAAAATCTAGTAACAAAATTACAATGATTTCACTAGAGACAAAAAAAGTCTTTGTACTACGATACACTATAAATAAGTAAGATTTCCTACTTTTTTTTTTAATTAAAATTAAATATTTAAAAATTAATTTGATTATTTAGGTTTTATTATTTCAATTCTTAATTTTGATAATGTTAATGCTGTATAATACATTAACTAATATTTTGAATGTGTTTGACTTTATCATTTCATAACTCGGTAAAAAAGGGAAAATGATTAACAAAACTGCGAAAGATAGAAAGCATAATTTAAAAGACTGGAAGAGTATGTATAAGTGTGATATTTAAAAAATAAATAAATTGTGTAGGCTTGCTTTGTTTTTTTCACAGAATAAGGGCGAAATTAATATATCATGCAATTTATTTTTTGTAGAATCTTAAATATTTGAGTATATTTATTTTTTTTCCATCTTCCTGAATGAGTGCTTAAATAAACGAAAAAAAGGATTAGGAAGGGGGGTAGAAGAGAGTCTTACGTTTTCATTTCTAACTGTAATAGTTCTCCGAGTTGACGACCTCAAGGTAACAAGGCATCCCTTATTTTCTCCATGGGGCAACTTCATTTCGGCTTATTCATATTTATTTGGATAATATTATTTCATTAGCCTGTCTACTAAGTTTGAAGACTTATTCAACTTACCTTATTCAAAATATGCTTTTAAAAAAACCCTAAAATTCTAAATACTCATTATCACTCAGAATTTATTTAAATTAGAATCAGGCTTAGATTTTTAGAGCTAGTCATTAGTCAATTGAATTTGTAATTATGAATAAAATTCATTCAGCATAACTAAAATTTTATTCTAGTAAAAAAAATTAGACTAAAATATTAATTGAATAAAAAAATAGCCAGATAAAACTATATCCCAAAAAGGTTTTACTCATATAAACGCTGATTGAAAAATAACATTTAAATATATTTATATTTTTTTAATATAATTTTTAAGAAAGCCTTGAAAAAAAAATGCGAATTATGATTTTTCCATTATAATAAAGTCTTTGAATTGAGTAAAATATGATAATTTCGGGATAAAGACTGTGAAGAATTATTACTTACTGGGATAATTAATTATTTTTAAAGAGAAACTTTTGAATTATAAATGAAAAACCTAACACTTAAATCAGTTATAGACATTAACGCATTTAATTATAAGTTTTATCCTAAATTTTTGTCGTTTACAACCACAATTATATTATTAATCATGAATAACGACTAAATTTTTATTTGTTAGTGATTTGAGTTGACTAAGTAATTTATTATTTTTCAATTATTTGTTTTATCTTAGTCATGACTAATGATTGAAAAATTATTCATTAGTTTTAATTATTTTTTGTGACAGAAAATTCAGTCATCAATTGTAAATGAGATAATTTTCTTCCTGTATTATATTTAAAATTACATAAAAATTCATTAATTACAAGACTTATGTAATCATATAAAATAATTACAATACTATATATATATAGGGAGGGAGG
>NW_027108122.1:336946-346462 GCF_000696795.3 Halyomorpha halys | reverse complement strand
CATCCTGTATCATATCATTATGTCATTATGATCAAATTTACTGGTTGTATTTTTTTTATACAGTTGTAAATATCAATAAATAAATAAAATAAAAAAAATATTAAGACATTGAAAGAAATTAATTAAAACTTATTTTTAAGTATAGAATTTTAAGATATTTTTATTATATTTTAGGTCTATAAGTTAGGTATTAAATTCAGAGATCTTGATACAGTCTATTTATTAATTATTTTAATTGCATTTTTATTTTAGTTTTGCTAGAAAAAAATCTATTCTAAATGGATAGCATGAATTTTTATATAGTAGAGTATAAAGTAGAAATATAAAAAAGAATGGGTATACCTTAATTGTTCAACTATTTTATATAGGTACTCTTGTAGCCAGGGGTCACTTGTTTTTGACATTGCCGGAGGGATATGAGACAGCCATCAAAGGGGAGAGGTGGAACGGGGCGAAGGTAGGGTCGAGAAGGATCTACCTGTCTCGGTGTGTTCCTCTTATGAAAAAGTTCTTCTGCAACTTCTGTACTTTATTGAAAGAGACCGGCTATTGGTTTCTGACTTCTTCTAAACTTGGCCTGCCTCCGACCGGGTCGATAGTAGCTCCGAATTATGGTATTTAGCAACGAATTACCTGATTATTGTTTCACTAAACTTACTATATGTTTATCTAGTAACATGATTGAACAGCATAATCAATAGGTAATAGTGGTTCAGATGCATTCGAAAGTTTTTAAAAAAATATTTTAAGGTATCAACTCAAATCTGGGTCATTATTACCTTAATTTACGGATAGGCAAAGTATAGACTTCTAATTATAGACTCTTAGATCATGTCCTTGACCAAAACACTGACGCAGGGGCAATGATCGGATCCATGGCCACTATTGTATTAAATTCTTTAAAACTATTGCAACATGGGAATCTGTGTAAAATTTATCAACGTTTATTGGAAAGTTTGGAATGATAGAGAAACTCCAACTGTAACTTACCATAAAGTAGTTGATAACAATTATCTTCGTAGAAGTAAGTAATTTTTTTGATATTCACATATGAATATGAATTTGGCAAATGAAGATTTGTCCGAACAACTATAAATCAATATATTTTAGCAAATTTCATGAAAACTACTACTCCTACGAAGATAACTGTTTATCAACTACTTTATAGTACAATAAACTAGCTTTAATTTGAGTGCTAATGACATCTGTACGTCACTTAGTACCTGAGATATAGATTTCTCAAAATAAATTAACTAACTACTGATATTTCAGTACGTTCCATACAACATTTTTATGAAATGTTGCTTTTTAAAAAGCTACATCTCGAGAACTATAGAACGTAAATAGCTCTATTATGGCTTACATTTTAGCAAATTTACCCTACTTTAAATGATGCTCTCTTAGATTATCTATTGTTGTTGGTAGTTGTAAAGATATGGAGCTCCGAATAAAAATTATTTTTAACGTTTTGAAACATCCAATATTTTTTATTTCCCCTACCTATACTTGGCAGACTCATCAATTTCGTCTAGTAATTGTACGTAGTTTTCAATTAAATAATTAAAAATTGGGGTGAAATAACTGTCTTTTTTCTCCTTTTGGGCTCTTGTACTTTCTCATGCTCATGCCCTATTCTAACTTGCTCAGCACTTAAGAGTAAATAATTTTTTTCAGTTGAGTTCTATATTCACATCTGAAGATTTAAAACCTTCAAGATATTTACAGAATCTATATCAGGATAAATTATTTTTTCTTTCCACCTCTTTATCTTATATACCTTACTCTCATTTCATCATTTACGAACTAAAATAGACTAGACATTCATAGGCACTGTAACTATTAACCCGAAGAACTCATTATTATTCATTTAATTTGTTCTATTCTGTTTTTCATCTCATCTTAAATGTTTTCCATTGCATTTCAATTGCTTTCCTTAATTCACCAAAATTAACTTAATTATTATAAATATTTATTCTTGTCATCTTAGAAATTTGATTAAACTTTTTTCCCATGGTTTTACCTGTATTATTTAATATTTTTAATTTTATAGAAGAAAAGCTTTTTTTTATTTTTTATTACATATTCTTCTATCCTCGTATTTGTATTCAAGTTAAAATTGTTGGCATGAAGACAGATAGGAACATAGAATTTGTAAATTAGTTAAGGTCAATAAACTATAAGGATTATAAAATGCTAGTTCATATTATAATTGTTTTAAATCAGTTTTCTTGTAGGAACCGTAATAAATATTCATAGATTAATTATTGCCATATAATGTTGAATAAAGTATTAATAAATTGGAAATGAAAAATCATTTTGTCAGATATAAATATTGAGATGAATGGAATGATTTTTTGTTAAAAGTTGTTAATTAAACAACTGATCAAAACCTCCGATAAATATTTTTATTATTCAGTTTCCTCTCTTTGGAAAGTTGAAGGATATCAAATCTTCGTTCCCATCTTTTATTTCTCTTTGGCTGAGTGGAATATTGAAAGAGCGAACGGAGCATGTCCTATCTCTCCGAAGAGGAATCAGCTGGAGCAGTTCTGGAGCTATTTCTGGAGTCCAGCCAAGGCAAGGATTTCTTACCATCGAAGTCCAATATAATTATAAATTGTCGATTTCTATTTATATTGGTGGAACTTAATTCAAATAGTTATAGGAACTTTACCTGCGGGTTTCTTAGAAGTAATTTTATATTTAAATTGATTTAATTTCATTAATTATTCAAATATTTCGGCAGTTTTAGAATTTTTTTCCTTTTAAACTTTATTTATTGATAGATATTACAATCTGCCACACCGTTGTGGGCAATAGGTAATAGTGATGAATAATCACATTCATACTAAAATAAAATAAGTTAAGAATGTAAAATGAATAAATAAATGAAAAAAGTACATAAAAAATAAATAAAATCTCTCTTAAAATATAAAAACAGAAGGATAAAGAAAATGAACATAATCAAACTATGTCACATTTACACTCTTATATACAATATTTACACAATCGACCTTAGGATCCCTGAGCCCACTCTATCCCCCACGTGTGAGGGGTAGAGCAGAGCTCAAGAGATCCCAGCGCATCCCTCTCGCCGCATCACTGGTAACGAGCCAGTGGAGCCTAAGCAAGTGCGCTAAAGGAGTTCTAGAATTAAACCAATAAATTGAAGTATTTATAAAAAAGAATATCACATATTTGACCACTATTGCCCCTTAGATTTAACTCTACTCTATTTTTTTGGGCAAAATTTTTAATCTGAATTGTACTGTATCCTAAGAAAGCATCGCTTAAGAACCTTTTGTGTTCCTCTTGCAGCCGTCGGCGAATCTACTAAATATGAGTTTAACATAATCAACATTCATTCAATTTAGTAACATTGTATAACATTGCAATAAAATTTCAGATGATCAAGTGACCACTAAACTTAACCTCTACTTTCCTACATAGTGGTCCTTACCCTGCCTTCATCAAGTAGTAGTCTTAGGTACCCTCCTTTTCTTTTGTACTGTAGAAGATTAGCCATCAAAATCACTCACATATGTAGAAATTACGTTTATAATCTCTAAAGGAGTTACTTATTTCAATTGCCACTGGTATGACCAGCGATATCGGGATTCAATTTAATGGTGTCAGATAAAACAATGTTATTAACATTCTCCCACATTGTTCTAAGTTTTAGTTTTAGTATATTTAATTCCAAATAACATTTGTATATACATCATGATGATTATTTAACGAGAGATAAACTCAACTATATCAAGTTCTTTAATATCCAATAAATAATTGTCAAATCGGGCTTAATATCTCGTAGGAAGAAAACGTCTTTTTTTTTCATGCTGTAAACGGAAAATTTTATATTATATTATCTATTTTCCTTACATTATTGAAATAAAAAAGTCAGTTGTAACATGATCAGTTATTACTTTCGCCTTACCCAATTGCATGAATGAAGTTATTTTCCTGTAAATCTAGACTCATCTTTTTGTAACATGAAACAAGCCGAATCGTTTTACAGGATAATATGAAAGACTGACATTTATAAAGGGCGTGGGGAAGGTAAAGTAGACTCGAGGATCTTATTTCTTAGATTTTTGATTTAATCATTTTTTATATCTAAGGTCACTGATGTCTATAGTTTCATATTAGGAGGATAGTGAGAATTAATCAAATCTCTTTTAATCCTCTAGATTTTTAAAGGGTTTCTTAATCTAAAATAAAAACTCTTACGAGACCATTCGCTGAAAATGGGCTTAAATTTAAAAATCGGAAATTTAGAAGTTGGTATAAATAAATCAAAAACTTGTATCCTTTTTTGTCTCAACACTTTTTATTTTTCATTAGTCCAACGTTTCGGCCATTTTAGCCATCCTCAAAGATATCTTTAATTATAATTTCTTCCTCACATTAAATGCCCAGGTCATTCATTAATTATAAGTTAAAAACCTATTTTTTAAATTTAAAATCATAAATATTTAATTCTTCTTATATAAGATTATCCACACAAATTCACTTATATAAGAAGAATTAAATATTTATAATTTTAAATTTTAAAAATAGGTTTTTAACTTATAATTAATGAATGACCTGGGCAGAATAGCCTGCAAAAGTAATTCTAAATTTAATGTGAGGAAGAATTTATAATTGAAGATGTCCTTGAGGATGGCTAAAATGGCCGAAACGTTGGACTGATGAAATAAATAAGTGTTGAGACAAAAAATGATACAATTTTTGATTTATTTAATAAATAATTACCTTGTCTCAAGAAATTGAAATAATATAATTAAATTTTTTATTTTATGGACTTTGTTTTAAGGACATGGCCCATACGTATTTCTTTGTGGATAGTTTCTTATAGCAGCACTTCATTGTATTTAGACTGGATTAGACTAGTTCGTTTCAAACTGCAATTTGACGTCATCATTGTTTATGTTCAATATTTAAAAGTTATCTCATTTATTATTGCTAATTTAGTTTGTTATTGTCACTTATTTTATATTATTACTTATTTACTTTATAGGATTACAGTAGAATATTAAGAAGCTCCTTATTCAGGGTTTCAAATTTCTTGAAACTCTATCTTCGAGTATTAGTTATGATTCATCTCCGGTAACAAGAGACCTTCCTGGAGTGCACTTGTTAACAATGTGTACCTGAATCTTTAATGGTTTGAGGAAAAAAAAACGTAACATCCTTATATAATAATATTGTCAATAAACTTGCGATTTTTGGCAAGTGCTGAACCTAAGACCCTTTACGAGATTTTTAAAATTTATTTTCTTTCAATTTAAATGAGGTATTTAAATAGTAGGAGTGATTAGGTTCAGGGGACAATCTTACATGATTTTGTTTGTTATCCATTTAAACTAAATTTATATTAGTGTGAAATTATCAATAACTATTTGATTTTTTACAATTACAAAATTTTGGAAAAACTGCAGCGTAAATAATCTAAGCACTGGCAGTGTTGAGCGAAAATTAATTTCAATTATAATTGCTTTGGTTCAACTATTAATGGAAATTTTAAACCAGTATTACGATTTCAGTGGTTTATTAAAAAGTTGAAATTACTAATCAACATTATAATTTTATTTCCGCAAAGTCTACAGGTAGAAAAAAGTTACAAAATTGTCCCTCGAACCATTTTACTTCTAACATCGTCAAATATTACTAAATTGTTACATTATTGGGATTAGTCTTATATATAGGGTAAAACATTAAAATAAAACGTTAATTACTATTTTATCTTTTTTTTCCCTCATAGGTACATAATAAATAAAACCACCCCCACCTTATTACCAGTTTTAGAAAAAAAAATCATTCCTTGATTTAAATATTCGTTGAAACGAAAGGCTCTGACTTGTTTCGACTAAGGAAATTTCGCCGTTGTCAGCTTGTCAACAAGACAGAAGACAACTGACAGTGGTCGGAAAATATAGGTTGAGACCGGTCCCATGCATTTAAAAGACGACATCTGTATTCTGGAAGCAATCCTTCCAGGCTTGTTGACCTTGTAACTGAACAAATTTCATGGAGACCATTACTGGAAGCAACCTGTTAGCTTTTTATTTAATACCAGATCGGCCTGAAGGGTCTTACATGGTCAATATAACAATTTTTTTTAACAAATAATTACGGGGGTGTTGATACGTTGATTAGTGAGTATACAACGTTATAAATTAAAAAAAAAGATAAAATAAATAGATAAAAATAAGATAATTCTTATCAAGAGGGAAAAAGGGACGTTAGTAACAAAAACAATTACATTTATAGATTTAATAATATAAATAATTCCCTCATAATGGGAAAAAAACAATCCAATTTGAGAAAAGGACGAAGAGAAAAAAAAAAGTAATGACAATGATAGAATTGATAAATATAGAATAAAAGAGAAAAGTAAAATTAATAACAAAAATTAATGATATTAACAAAACAAACAATTTCTCTCTAACAGTAAAAAGAAACAAGTTAATTTGAAAAAGGAACGAGAGAAAAAAAGAAAAAAATAATAATAAAAAAATAGAGGTAGTGTGATTAGTTAATTAATAATTAAATGATAATTAATAAACATAGAATTTATAACAGAATTTCCTGCAGCAACCTGGGTTTCAGCCTTCGGGTTGTGGTTGGTTTTCCCAAACTGTAAGAAACTGCTCCTTTACCTGACGGTAACTGGGAATGGATTTAGATGTAGATCTGATTTTTGATGTAGTCTTCTATTGATTCTATTTGTAATTCCCGATACCATTGGCTATTTCTTGCAAATCAAGGTGCATCCACAACCTGGGCCCTGTTTCATAATGAAAGTTTATAGGATTAGTTAGATAGTTTATAGGATAGTACAAGTGTAGAAACGAGTGTGGTAATAATACTAATACTTATTTTTTTCATGACAGAGATGACTGTTAGTGATATTACAGGATTAAAAAATACTAAAGTACAAGTTACTATTGTACAAGTCTGTGTAATTGAATTAAGATAAATCGACAAGACTAATAGTATTAGTTTGTACTTTATTATGAAACAGAGCCCTGCTAGGTTAAATCATGTTTTAAGTTCTACTTTAATAATTTTGTTTTTAAATGACATTTCCTTTATAAGATTGAATCGCCAAGTATATGTGATTTTTTAAATTTCGGTTTTTGCTCCACTACTTTGTTGTTTGAATAACTGCTTTTAAGTTATTAGAAGTAGCCATACCTATACGGTAATCGAACACATTCACTATGATTACTAAAAACTGGAACGAAAACTAACAGTGGAGTTTTCATTTTAATATCAAGATAAAAAACATTATTTCACATTGGTTCATATTTGTCAATTGTGTTAGCCTTTAGCTGTGTTACCTATGACATTTAGCAGACCAATATGAATCGGATGCCAAATCGAACCTTTTCAATCAGTAGCCACTTCCCGGCATAGCTGTCAATGAACTGGATTGATGTAAATGGAAGCATTTCATGTCTTCAACGCTCCCGTGAAACCCCCCCGCTGAATCCTATGTTATGGAAATGGCTCTAAGTCATTTGTGACAGGTAGAAATACAAATATATGGAAACTTAAATTTTCTGTAATGTACTACTTGAGTATATAGCAAGCAATACACTCCGATTCCTGGCCAAATAAGCTAAGCTTAGTATTACTGAGTTCTTTCTCCTTTAATTTATTTATTTTCTTCATTGCTGATATTATTAGCAATGATTAACTCCGGGGCTTGATAAAGGAGTAGAAAGAAATCACTGGATTCCTTTTATTTCAGTTTAGATTACACTGGTGGACATTGCAATTAACGTCAACTCCGAGGGCTGAACCGAGCTTGTCCTCCCACTGTTGAACTGAAAAGTAAGACTGGAAGATCCTGGCACTTCTTCTCACAACCGATTCACAAGTGAAAAGGGAAGTTAGGGCTTAAATATATATTTGTTAGAAAAATAGGAAAAAAACTATAAAATATCTAAAATAAAATAGAAATATGATTGAATATGATTGAAATAGAAATAGGACTAAAATATGTAATTATAAGAAATAAATGTAAAACCGGTAAAATGATAAAAAATATGTAATATAAAATTGGTTTAAAAAAATGTTCCTAGATGTTCCCAAGAAACATAATTATATAGATTTTAAAAAATATGTATAACGCCTGTTGAACAGATTCGATACTTAGGACTCCATCTTGACAAGAGACTTACTTGGAATCCACACACAAGACTGAAACGACAAGAAACTGCTCCTAGATTCCGATTGCTACAACACTTACTTGACAAAAGCTCTAAACTTTCCGTTTACTACAAAAAATTAGTATACACTACGATAATCAGAGCAATTTGGACATATGGAATTGAGCTCTGGGGCTCCACCAAACCATCAAATTCTTCCCGCATCCAATCGTCACAATCCAAAATCCTTGATGGTCCTTATTACGTCATAAATAAACTCATTCACAAAGACCTTAACATCCCATTCGTTGCAGATTTGACTCAAAACAGATATGCGTCTTTTCATTCCAAACTCCTTAACCATCCAAACCTATTAATTCTTAATCTTTCATCCTTAACAATCCCTGATAATCCTCCGAGGCGTCTGAAAAGAAGATGGCCACGGGACCTTCTAATTTAAATTAATGTTTGAAGTACCACCAATGGGTGGTTCCTTCCCAAGATTTTCAAGTGTATATGAAACAAAAAACATATTTACCTATTGTATTATTTTGTACAGTTGTAAATTATATTAAATAAATAATTAAAAAAAAAAAAAAAGATATGTGAATATATATTTCACACAAAAATCTCATATATAGTTATCAGCATACTTATAGAATCACATTTAATCGGATCGATTAAATTAAGTTTAATTAAAATTAAAATGGAATTTGAATGCAATCTTTTCCCCTCGAGTAAGTAAGAAAACCAGAATTCATTTTGTTGATATTCAAAGTATCAAATTAAATTAAGCGTTGACACATTTCAATATACAATAAGTTAGATATAGTTTCTATTAAATGGCTAAACAATGCAACTACAGGCCCCCATAGTTGGTGCCGCGCTTTCGTGGCGCTTAAGTTGATCCATCATGGAAGAAAAAAAGCAGTGCTTAGTTCAATCATGTTTTTGCCTCATAGTGATCTAAAATTCCCTCATCAAGATGCTGCAAATTTCAATAAAGTATTTTTTTAAATTATTTCATGAGAAATAATGATTTTTATCAATTTTACAAGAGAATTTTTTTGTAATAGGATTAGCTTGTAATATTACGGAAGGTAAAATCGGTAAAGAACGGTAAAGATTATAACTCATAATAAATAATTGCTTAACTAACAAAGAGAACAAAATAATATAAAAAATACTAGCCTAGCGTGTTTATGTCGAAATGACATCAGGCCAAAATAATAATGGTGGCTTTCTTTTTATGGCTGCAAGAAAAAAAAAAGAATTGGTAGTTTCAGACTAAATAGAGTTTTTATAAAAATCATTTAAATAATTAAATTATTAGTAATAGAATTAGCTTTTATTATTA
>NW_027108122.1:327077-336709 GCF_000696795.3 Halyomorpha halys | reverse complement strand
TGATAAAAACATGTGGAGAATCTACCCATTAATAGAACTCCAAAAACATTTCTAAAGGAGAAGATCTCGAGGCCATCTTCTTTTCAGATGCCTAGGAGGATTATTAGGTAGTGAAGGAGAAGCCAGGTTAGAAACGAGTTGGTTTGGGTGGTTGGGAAGTTTATTATGGAAAAATTGGTATCTGGTTCTGGCCAAATCTGCAACATAGGGGACATTCAGTTTCATTCAGTTATTACAAGAGCGATCTGGGATCTGAGCCTTATCACATAGAGAAGAACTAACAATTAACTGCTTGCAGGAACTGGTTCATCAATATCTCACGATATGAAGGTCACGACGCCTCGGAGGCAAAAGCAGATGGATAAACATATTCTGCGTTCAAAAAACTGGAAAGCTGTAGCCCAAGATAGGCAGGCATGAGGAAGGATGGTTTGGGCAGCCAAAGATTTACAAGGTCTATAAAGCCAATCGAAAAAATATATATAAATATTGGTATTAATTAAGTATTATTAAACATAAGTAATACTTTATTTTAGCCCTAACATTTGCTACATATTTCTTTCACATTCAAGTTGAATAATAATACTTCATATGTATATTTAACTTTTTATTTATTACTAAGTATTTTTCAAAATGGACTTCCGCAAAATTCCGTGATAATCTTAGCAATATTTTCAGTGTGAGTACTAGAGCTCAAGAGTTACCGAAAAATAATTAAATTCGCTACAGAATATTAAAGTAATAATGTAAAGGGTTTTTTAAGGGGCAGTTTTTTCCTGAATATAAAGCGATATCACAATAACTATTCTAGGTAATTAAGATAAGATAATATATAGTATATATAATATCTCCTATTACAAGCATAAAGCTACGTTCATTTTATCACTTCAAGTATAAATAGATAGTCAACAAAGTTATAAATAATTCCTCAGATAAGAGAAAAACCATCAATAGATCATCAATATTCAGTAAACCTCCGGAAAAATCTAGTTTTTTTTTTTTTTTAATGAAACCGTAGAACGGATTCTACCAATATCCATTTCACAATGAAATGGAATGGCCTGAAACCATACGCAATTAAAAATATACGACCGCCTGAAATAGAAGAAATTTCCAATTCAATACGAACTGAGATGAATGCAAATTCCTGAACAAAGGACGAAGGATGCCTTATAAAAAGGATTTCTATAACCTCCTGATATTTTATTTCGAAATTCATAAGAATAAGTGAATTATAAATAATAATCTACAGTAATTAGCGATTTTTAAAGAAACTGATCTACACAAAAATAAAACAATTGTTGCTATATCTATACCTCTACTATACATTGTTACTAATACCTGTTACACTCTTCGATAAAAGCTGGTTAGTATTTTTATCGAAGGTTAAAGACGCTAATGCAGTTGATTATCACAAGCTAAGATAAATGTGCTAGTGTGTCTGTGTTGCTCAAAGCAACTGAGTTTTTATACCTAGATTTATTGATTTGATGAAATTTATATGTTGATCTTTTTAATGTTACTATTACATATAATACCTTTTTTTCCCCTAAACAATAACACTGAGGTAATTTATTGTACGGATATAGAATATAAATGAATACAATAAGATATAGTAGATAGGCTAAGAGGTATATACCCTAGAGAGCCGACAGCCTGGGTTACAATGGGCGCTAAGCCGAGGATTCCAGCAGGTGAGGTAGTGGGGCCCCTCATGGGACACCATCGACCTTCTTCGCCCCGCAGGGACCCAGGGCCTCTCGCTATCTAGGTCACGCTCAACTACTTCCAGGTCGATTTTCCAGCCATTTTCAACAATTTTGCAGTCATTTAAGGTGCAGAGAATACTAATCGGCTGCTTATGAACTTGGTTGGAGTTCCGGCCCACCGAGCTTAAAAACCGATATTAAAATGATCCAAGACATAGGGCCTGTTGACTATTTTTTCTGACGTAACAGTACGCTGTTCCGAATCTCCATAAATTTCTGTTTTTAGAGCTTAATTTATTTAATGTGATTTATAACCGTACAAATAATAAATACAATAAGTAAGTATGATGTATGTTTCATTTAGACTTGAAAAGGAACCACCCATTGGCATTAATTTAAATTAGAAGGTCCAGTGGCCATTTTCTTTTCAGACGCCTCGGAGGAAACGGCTACAATCAACAATCAAGAATTGTTAAGGATGAGAGATTAAGAATTAATGGGTTGAAGAATGAAAAGTGCGTCTTTTTGGGTCTATCTGTTTGGGGCCAAATCTGCAACGAATGGGATGCTAAGGTCTTTGTGGATGAGTTTATTCGTAACGTAATAAGGGGCATCAAGGATTTTACGTAGGATTTTGGATTATAAGGATTGGATGCGGGAGGAATTTGATGTTATGGTAGAGCCTCAGAGCTCAATTCCATATGTACACATTGGTCTGATTATCGTAGTGTATACTATTTTTTTGTAGTGAATGGGAACCTTGGAGAGTTTGTCAATTAGGTATTGTAGCAATCGGAATCTACGAGAGGTTTCTTGTCGTTTCATTCCTGTATGCGGATTCCAAGTAAGTCTATTGTCAAGATGGAGTTCTAAGTATCGAATCTGTTCAACAGGCATTAGTGGAGTATTTAGAAAGGATACTGTAGGAGCGGAGGGTAGAGGTTTACGAAAGAGAGTAAAGGTGATCTGGTGAGAGTTGTCAGGATTTATTTTGTTCTCCAGTTGTGACACAAATCTTCAATGGATGTTATATGTGTCTGTTGTGTGTGTGATGCATTAATAGGGTAGATGTTTACAGACAGTATACATGTGTCATCAGTGTTCGTTGTTAGGACTGTGTTAGGGTGGGTTGGGATGTCAGCTGTATAAGCCGTATAAAGAATGGGACCTAAGATACTTCGTTGAGGAACACCGGCGGATTGAGAAAAGAATGAGCTTAAAATTCAAACAGATATATTTCGTGGTATGAATCAAATTTGGAAGTTTCCAAAATTTGATTACAGTCGGACAAAGTGTGCAAAGTTATATAGTACCTCTCTAGTGACCAAATCATAACACTCCAAAAATGTAATTTTTCAGTACCGTGTCTGTTTTGGAAATTGGCCTACATTTGCAAGCATATTTTCGAATGTTCTGATGTTTTAAGGTATCAACTCCCTAAAATATAACATAATTTAATAAATGGCGTAAATAATAATTTTTATTTGAAAAATTCCAGATTATTACCATTTATATTAATCTTCGCTACCTGAGAGGCTTGAAGAACGGACGCTGAACTGATGATGATGACAATTTATTGCAGAGGTGATGAATAAATCATTAGGTCTCGAGACAATTATATTCCTTTCTGACGCTCCTTCCCCTCCGATTCTCTTGTGAATAATTCTTTGGGACTATTAACGTCAAAGGGTTGACGGCTATTCCACTGTTTCATAAGCCAGTATTTTTATTTTATTTTGAAATGTTTATGAATTCTTTTTAAATATTCAACTAAATTATTGTATGTGATGAACTCTAGCTTCCCTCTGTGCCGAAGTACATTGACCGGAGGCGCAACAAATTTTTGATAGGCTAAAGGCCTCCTGCCTGAAAGAAATTATAGAAATTGCCCCTCTACCACGACCTGGGAGGTGGCAAGAAACTGCCCCCTGGTACTGAAGGGGTCTGGACTCTGTAGTCTAAACTTACAACACATCACACGGAGACACATTAAATTCTTAAATAGAATGAATAGCTCATATATAAACATTAAACATAACAGGTAACCTTAAAATACCAAAGGTAGTAAAAGGTAAGACCCAACGCGAATTTTTCTTTTTTTTCACAGTAATGCACTTATTAATTCACTTTTTATTTCTGTTTTAGAGGGATCGGGAAAAAAAAAAAGTCTAAACCTACTATAATCACCACCAGCAAAGCGGACCCTTCCCGCTCACCATATAACTGAAGTGCAATCGGGGCCTGTGCTTCCCCACACACAGTGGACGCCTACTAATCCACCTTAAAATACCTCCGGGTAATACGAGGGTTAAGTAATTAGTAATATAAACTAACTATTTATATTGTACTTGACAACTATTTTTCTACATGAGGGTACAAAAAAAATTCCCTCACGATACTCGACCTACCAACTGTGGCAGAATTGATCACGCGGAGGCATATCAAAAAATTTGATATTGATAAAAAATAAAAATAGACTTCATTTATCAGATTATTTTATATTTTAGGGGTTTGATACCCTAAAAATTTTTTTAAAAATAATATCCCAAAATATAAAATATCCCATCCTTTTCCCAAAAGACCAATTTCCTCAGCTCCCTGTTCAAATGCCTTACCAGTGTAGAAAAAGAGGCTACTATCGAACCGTTTTCCCATCATGACATCTACCCAACGCAGCCATGGGGCTTAGAAAAATATATATATATTTCTCTCTGGTGATATACACTTTTCAATCTTCAAAACAAAAGGAATTATGTAGCACTATCACTTATACAGTTTTCCGACAGCTCACCGTACACAGACGATATATCTTTCTGTTTACTTTGTCTCTATGGTCCTGTTTACTCCAATATCCCTCCTTCATTGGGCCTCTGACGTAACTCTGCAATGTGGCCACTTCCCCAGCGGGCAGCCAATAAGGAAATCCAGTATCCGGATTGCTTGGAATAATATCCAGTTCAACTTTTCTCATTACCGAAATGGCAAGTTCTTCTTTCTATGGAATTATATAACGGTAAATTGAGCCGAAGAAATATAGTTACCAAGACTTCGTCGTCATACTTACTCTTCTTCTTCTTTTCTTAGCAATAATTAATTTACTAAATTTACTATGTCTTAATGAAATTCTTCAAATCAAACAATTTTAAAAATATTTTTCTTTATTCAATACCTGTATTATGTCTTAATATCCAGCTGAATAATTCAATAATAATTGTGTACAAAAAAGGGGGTTTATCAGTTAATAAAGACATTTTTTTTACTCACCTATAGATCAGGGGTGGCCAACTTTTGAGTATATAAGATCTACTTTTTATCATAAAAGGGTGTCGCTATCGACTTTACATAGGCGTAATCAAAGGGGTGAGAAGGGTTGTGAAATAAATACTATGTACATACACTGTGTTACATTATACACTTATACATTATACACATAACACTTATTAATTTTTCCAGATATCGGCTCTTGAAGAAAATAGATTTCCAGTCCCAACCTTTGATAGGAGCATTCCGGACATGCGTTACCTAAAAAAATCCATTTTCCGACACTTGTTCAAGATAGATTTTGACTTACGTATAATGTAATTAATTTTTTTATCAACTTCATTATATAAGTTGTTCTACTATTTGTTCGTAAATATGAAAAAGTTGTTATAAAAGTGGGCAGTAAAGGCTGATAATTTGATTTCAATATTTCACTTTCACATTTTTTTTTTTTGGGAGGGGGGCAAGAAAATTTATCATGAAAGAATAATATGACTTATTTTTTGCTAATCTATCAATAACTCTCTGAGTACCCTTCTGAAATATAGATATACGGCTTATCTACGTACCTACGTAAAAACAACAATATCGAACAAAAAAGATCATGGAGAATTATTTACAATACTTATTAATTCAAAGTAATCACATATCAAGATAGATTTAGAATTTACTTTGTTGCATTAACATAGATGGGATGTTTTTAACAAAGGAATCATAATTAGATTTATATCATGAAAAAGTTAACTATTATGAGTTCACGCGTTGCGTCCGGTAACAAGTGTAACGTAAGTCAAAATTTATTGTGCAGTTTGGGCAGATAGTGCAAGGCTGTCAGAATTCTAGGAATTTATGACCTTCGCAAATTCCCAGAGTGCATTAAACTATTGCTAGAATGTTTTGTCTTGTACACTCGCTTCGATATTCATGGTACACGAAATCCCACCCCAGACATTGTGAGCGATTTATGGTCGTCCAAAATTGGCTTCGCGATCGACTTGTTGGCCACCCCTTCTATAGATGGAATGTATAGTAAGGAGAAATATTGCAATAATGGAAAATTTCAAATTCTAATTTTTGACGTAAACACCGTTTAGAGGTTCCCTTACCCGAAAAACCAAGGCTCACAAAGTAGGCATGTGTGTTTGAACGGCCTAGTTCAATAATCAAAAATCATACGAAACTGAAATTGCATATTTCTAGTATTAGTATATTATAGTATATCATAGTAAATGTTATAGCTTATATCTTCCGTGGTAGCCATACTTATCTGCCTTTTCAAACAGACAATTATAGCGACTAGGTTGGTCGATGTACAGGATGTCGCAATCTCACATAAAGAAGATCATAACACACAAAAAAAGGCAATCCTTCCCCGCCGGAACCGTCTCGCTAAGACCCCCGGGGAGCGACGGTCCTATATCACTTTTGAAATATTAGCTTAAACCGGGAAGAGAAGACTTTAAGATAGTTAGATCGAACAATATTTAAAAAACGGCTGCCAAAATTAATTCATGCCGTTTTTCAATTTCAGGCGCTTTTTAAATATTGCTCGATTTAACTATCTTAAAGTTTCCTCTTCCGTTCCATAGTAAGGGTATTATCATCCTGGATAATCGAGTATCTGTTTCGATTAGTGAAAGGATTGACTTGTCTCAAGGTGGTAGGTGAAATCTGAGATGTACAGACTTTCTTTTAATAATTGTATCTTATGTAATTATGTCGTAACACTCACCCTTCTGTCCAGTGCCCCAACGTAACTTAGTAATTCAAAGATAAATTAATTATCACTCCTAGTTTTACGCTATGAAATTATTACTATTTTTTTTGTAAATCATTTTCCTTAATTTGTACATTGTTATTAATAATTTTTTTTTTATTTGTTTTTTTATTATGCATTATTATATTATATATTGAACTTTTAAATATCACATTCTCAATCTAGATACCGTATGTTTTGCAAGTTTATACTTTCTTTCTGCATTGTTCTGCTATTTGAACTTTCTTATATCTGATGATCACACAATCATTATCAGTTATATTCATTTATTTTATTATCTATATTGAAATATAAATAGCTATTAAAATTATATTATTCAAAAATTAATTAACAAATCCATATTTTGTAGCACTTTTTAGTAAATGTAAATGAAAAAATTAAATAAATAATATTTTACTATAACAGTAATTTTATTGTTATATAATTTTAATCTCTCTTGAAAAATTTTGTGTACGAGTAACATTCTAAAATAAAACTTATTTATACGGGATTTTGATAAATCGAATAATATGTGCGCCTACACAATTAAATTTAGAAGACCTTTCCAATATTGGCCAGATCGAACCCTTGTAAAATACGATGTTGAAGGGAAGAAAGGTGTTGGGCGGAGGAGGGAGTTCGGTTCTCATTGTATTCAACAAGTGACTCCGGCCCAAATTAATTTGACTGCGGCTCGAATACTGATCAGGTTCATCTTCTTTACAACCTTTTTTATCCATTTTCTACTATTTTGGTTGTGAATTTGTCTGTTAGGGCTACATATTAAATGCATGCTTTCGTACATATATCCCTTTTTTTAGACTAATAATTTATTGACTTAACAAGAAAAAAAACTTCCTTAGGGAGACCATCACTTTCAAGATATTAACAATACATAGGATTATAAAGGTTTTATTATTGTTAGATCTTTTATTTATTTTGCAAATCGTTTTTGGTTTCACCACTCTGAGCTTTATAAGGGCTAAAAACAAGATAGAAAAAAACAAAAAATATTGTATTCTAGGGTTGGACTGAATATTGGTCTTATATTTGTTCATTCCCTATCTTAGTTAATAAGATTTTACAATTTTTGTATTTTATTTTACCCTTGACAAAGTCTTGCAATTGGGGCGAAACCTTGGAGTTAAATAAATAGTTTTGATATTATTTTAAACATTTTTTTTTTTTACCGCTACCATCTATCAAAAATGCACATACAAAATTTCATCGCTTGTTCAATTACTGCCGCCTGGAGCAAGCCAGAATATGCAATAAATATTTAATACTATTGAAATTTACATCGGTTGAACTATAGAATATTAAAGATACATTAAACTATAACATACATTGATTAAATTTCTTTTTGCTGTTGTTGTGAGATGATTATTGGATGATGGTACTGTTGGTAATTTTCCTTCCCAATTCATCTGCTCGCCTCCTGGAGGGTCAGAAGATTCATGGTCTCTTCTACTCCATAGGCCGATGAAAGGAATAAAAGTAGAAAAATGACTTTAGCTTGTAAAAGTAAAGATGGTGGATCGTCTAGTCGCTTCAGTTTTCAAAGTAATGGCCGTCGGTCAAGTCTGTCAACAGAGAGCAGCAAATTAGTTTGCAGTGCCTTATAAATCAATGAATTTAATTTGTTCGGTGGAGGGGGGAGGGTCCCTGACCAACCGTCTTACTTCATTCAGAGAAGAGGGGCAGTCTAAGCCTATAAAACACTAAAATTCGCGAAAAAACCAAACAATAAACATTCGGATATTGTGAAAAATATCATTTCATAATAATCTATATGAATTTTTGACAGAATTACTACCCTATTTCCTGTGTTCTTTCCAAAAAATATAAAGGATTTTAGTTCATTTGACCCAAAGTGAGTTCCTAGAAATGTCTCAATTATGTTATAAAGTTCAAAAGTCAATCACATTCTATGCAAAAATGCAAAAATATTCAAGAGCTTCCCCAAAAACATTTTGACCAACATTGCTTCAAACTTTTCTTGACTTCAACCAAAATAATATATTTTTACTTTTAAAACATACGTGCCCTTGTTAGAGATTAAGGATTGATTCTAGCTCAGTTCAGAAAGTTTTTATGAGCTGAAAAGATCGTTTTGTAGGAAGTATTTCTGTTAAAAAAATATTTATGTATTTACGTGATATATTAATGTATATTGGTATAAAAATAAACGTTATCATATTATTTTTAATAATTAAGCAGTTTTATATTAAATATTATTTAAAGTCATTGTATCTACTTTCGGAAAGTTATAATTTAAAAATTACTATTTGTTCATCTGATATTGGTAAGCTAAATTGTTAATTTTCAACACTAGTTTGACTGGAAAAAATTTAAATTTTGAAATAAACTAAATATGTTTCTGTTGTAGATTTAAAAAAAAAAAAAAAACTTTACTTTTCTGAAGTTCTGACCTCACTCATCCTCCGTTGGTTTGTCCTCACTCACAGTCCACTGACTAGTTCTAAATAAAAGTGACGCTGTTGAGGGAAGCGCGGGGATCTCCTGGAGTCCTGCTCTTTCGGAAAGAGTTTGGTTCTGAATTCTCCAGGTTGATTGTAAATATTATAAATAAGGATGAGTGTGGTTAAGATATTATTTTACTCTAAATGTAATATACTTTTTAACATTTTTTTTCCTTCTATTTTCTATTTTGTTCTTATTTAATTTTTAAACTTGTAAATGTGGTGAGAATGAGCTCAATGACCGCTATTACCATTGTCTATAAGACAGATTGTAATATTACACAATAAAAATATTTTCATAAGTGTATATATTAACTTATGATAAAAAAAACTCTTCACAATTGTTCTGCAATAGTTAATGTTGCTATGTACTGGTATCTGATTTACTTGGGATGCCAGGATAATCGCTGAAGGCAATTATCC
>NW_027108122.1:317678-326237 GCF_000696795.3 Halyomorpha halys | reverse complement strand
ACCCTGATCAGGGGCAGATGACGAAACACCTTAAAAAACGACATATTGTTGAAATCATGGCTAATTCCTCGATACATAGCAATATGAAACTGTTTCTCTCTTTTTATAATAAATTATCTGCAATTATACAATCGACAAATCATAATAAATGATCCATTGCCATAAAACGGAAGTTCAGGATGAAGAGACATAACAGAAACATTTTTCTCATAGTACAAGAGCCGGGAAGAAAAAAAGGCAGTTATCTCATCCCAATTTTTGATTGCTTTAATGAAAACTATGTATCATTACTTGTCAAAATTCATGAGTCTGCCAAGTATAGGTAGGGGAAATAAAAAATGGCTGCTGTTTCAAAACCTTAAAAAAACATTAATTTTTCATACGGATCTCTATATCTTAAAAACCACCCATAACACTATAAAATCCAAAAGAACATTATTTAAAGAATATAGTTATTTACTTCCAATAGTTCTCGAGATATAGCCTTTTAAAAAGCAACATTTCATAAAAATGTACTGAAATACCAGTAGTTAGATAATTTATTCTGAGAAATCTATATCTCAGTAACTATGTGACGTACAGATGTCTATTAGCAATCAAATTAAAGCTAGCTTAATGGACTATAAAGTAGTTTATAACCTTTACCTTCATAGGAATAGTAGTTTTCATGATATTTCCTAATCTTAATTGATTTATAGTTGTTTCATGAAAACTACTACTCCTCCGAAAATAAATATCATGATCTTATGAAATGTTGTTTTTTAAAAAGCTATATTTCGAGAACTATTCAACGTAAATAGGTCTATTAGGGCTTACATTTTAGAAAATTTAGTCTACTTTAAACAATTCTCTCTTAGATTTTCTATTGTTGTTGGTAGTTATAAAGATATAGAGCTCCGAATAAAAAATTAATTATTTTTAACGTTTTGAAACAGCCGCCATTTTGTATTCCCCCTACCTATACTTGGCAGACTCATCAATTTTGACTAGTAATTATACCTGGTTTTCAATTAAGTAATCAAAAATTGGGGTGAAGTAACCGCATTTTTTCTCCTCTTGGGCTCTTGTACTATAATGCTTGCAATTGTAGTTTAGGAAATTCCAAAGATACCAGATGAATAAAAAAGGTGGAGGGGATGGTAGCTATATAATATTATATCCGGAGCAGGTGGAAGGAGACCAATATACCAACACAGGAGCACAATAGCATTCAGCTCTCCCCTCAATCTCGGCTTACCACAATAACCCCATGTCCGTCTTCTCCCATTTATTTATTTCTCTTATAAAAGTATTTAGAAACACTCAAAAATATACTTGTATAAGTAAAAATATTATATTAATATATTTGAATAACTTTTAAATCATTGAAAAATAACAAGTGTTGATATAACAACTATAACAACTATTGTGGAGAGGGGTATTTCGTGAATGAAAAAACAATTTCTCCCCAGAATAAATGTTCGTTGGTTCGGAAGAAAAAAAACGCAGGACCTGAAAATAATATTTAAAAAAAATGAAATAACAAAAAAAATAACCTTCCAAGTGACTTAAAATTTAATTACAGCAAATTACAAGTAAATGAAATTATCCTATACAAAATCAAATGAATTATAAAGCAATAAAATATTTATATTACTCTACAAACTAAACTTATCTTGGTTTTATTAAAAAATATTAATAAGTTTTTTAATGATTTGAAATTAAAAGGTTTCTTGATGTGACCATGGGTTTTGATATGCGCATATCGGCAATACCCCATCTGATAGGTGAGGGTCGCTAGAAAAAAGGACCTCCAAACCACAGATTGACTCAAGAATGGCCGTGAGTTGGTGGATGAGCTCGAAAACCAGACAGCTCCAAACAAAAGATGATTGAACAATGGCTGGCGTGTCGGTGGGTAAGAACTCAAGCTAGATAGCTCCAAAAACATGTTGATTGGACAAAACCGCTTGGAAAGTAAATAATTAACTTAAAAAGGAACCAAAATTTTGGGCTTTAACAACAGCTATAGTTGTTCTTCATCTTTATTGTGTAGGATAAATCCGTTAGAGATGGCCAATCGAAATAGTTTGCAATACAACCGCTCATTGGAGCTATATAGTACATATATATCTACATAAGTTATATTGTAGGTGGATAGTCCGGATGGCGGTCAATAAAGGTATCAAAATAGTAAAATAAAACTATTTATTGTTAACCAATCTTTCGCCCCACTTTGCAAGGCTTCGTCCGAGCTGCGACCGATTGATTTTTTCTTCTTCTTGTAACCTCCTATTTATTTATTTTCAATCAATTACAATTATATATATTTTACTTTACCTAGAAAGCATTGTAAATTGTATAATTACTTATTAAAATTTTCTATCATTATAGTGTGGAATATATTTTACTTTACCTAGAAAAATTATATATACACATATTTACATTTTATTTTGTTTTACCTGATGACATTATAAGATGAAGAGAACATTGTCCGGTAAAGGCGGTACATGAGTGGCGTGATAGCCTGGAGGTCAACAGAGAATGGGGAGGGACCATTCCATCAAAGAATTTGACTGGAGAAGGTGAGAAGCTTGTCGAGAGTCACGCCGAGGTAGAGGATGCTATTAGAGAGTTTCCAGCCCTCACGATCTGCAACGAACTGCTGGAGTAGCCTGCTCTTCTTGCCCTTCTGGAAGAACATGACAAAGACATTCGTCTTCGATGGATTAACCTTGATGCCGTCCTTCTTCAGAGCAGCTACGATGGTAGCAGAAGCAGTTTGTGCAAAGCGTAGGGCCAGTTCAGCTCTCATGCTGGAAGCATAGACACCGATGACGTCGGCGTTGGCTGCTACCACTGCATCTCGATGCTTGATGGCGACTACTGGTGCCGGGAAAACGACAAACAGTAGAGGTCCAAGCACCGAGCCTTGAGGTACTCCGAAGTATATTATTAATATAACACAATAATGGTTGGGACTAAAGGCGTATAATAATGCGTGGGACTAAAGGCGACGTCTTCACCAACTCTTACGACGAATGATCTTCTACTCAAGTAGTTTCGGACCAATCGGCATAGGGCAGCGGGAAACTTGAATTCCTCCAGTCGGCGGAGTTGACGACTTTAGTTTATGCAGTTAAACAATCTTGAACCAGTAAAATGGATCGGTTCCAGGAATATGCACTGAAAAAAGGACACCTTCTCAAATATAACAGTGATACATATCTCTTATCCTCAAAAACAACCAAAATTCTTCGTAAAATCCACAGTGCTCCTTACTTTACTTTGTAAGAAGTATAATCATCCATAATCACCTCAACGTTCTATATGTTGCCGATTTGAACAGGACATATCGATCCTTCAATGATAAATTCCCTAAAACACAAATCCACTTGTTTCTAACCTCTTCAATTCCTGATAATCCCTATAGGCGTCCGAAAGGAAGGTGGTCTCCAGATCATTTACTCTAGATATGTTATCTGAATTCTACTGATTCGGCTGGTTCTCCATTATGCCATTGTAATTTAACTCAAATCACATCACAACCCAACTCATTTATAATTCTGTTTAGTGTTGATAGATAAATAGTATTTATCTCCATGTGCAACACCTTAGTAAATGTAATCATGACACCTTCTCTCTTCTTTAATATATTTTTTACCGCATTTTAATCAGAGAACTTGGCATAACTTTGACTTATAGGTGCCATTGAATCTTTCCTCCTCCTTTACAAAATAACCCTTTTTTGAAAAATCAAACTCACAATGATCTTCAATTAAAATCTTAATTCTTTCTTTTCTTTTTTTTTAAACACATGAACTTAAAGTGTTCATGTAAATATACATTTGATAAAGTAAGTAACTTATAGTGACATAGCCTCATGAAATAGTCACCCTTATTTGGGTAAAAATCTGCCACTGCAGCATGATTCAAATCAAATCACCTGCTTGCACAACCGTTGGTCTAGTAACAGTACTTCCTAATAAAGGATTAGGAACCCTGGCCCTATTGTTTATTTTTTTTTGGACCTTGTCGTTTTACTGAACTCTAGATTTGTGTTCATTAGAGATTATTTTGTAAAAATAATTCTGGTAAACTAACAGAACCAGCTGATTGGAAATATACAATTTTTCACATTCGTTGCTTTTATCTAAGCGTTGTAGCGACAATAATTGAACATTGGATGAATAAACAAGACTGTTTTTCTGGAAGTTTCTTTCGAGCTTTTTAAATCCAGGTTCCATCGCGAAATCATCTTATTTTCTTCATCCTTGAAGAAGGGATAGCGACAAGAAGTCTTATCTAGTCTGTTTTTGCCCCGCTTTATGCCTACTCCACTCCACTGAGATATAAAGGGGGGGGAGCTTTTCAACCCCCGCGGGCCGGAGAGGAGAGGGGTGGCATTAAAACAGACGGCCTGATTAGCATTCCATTAGCCGAGGGACGTGTTGATTACCCTGTACTGGTTCAGTACTCCTTTATTCCATGCCCTTTGTGGACTATTGTCCTCCAGCTTTATGTTACTCTAATATGTTTTCTCTGGAGATCAATATTGGTGGTCACAAAAGCATGAGTCTAAGGGAGACATGGCCCATTTTATAGCAGGACCTGAAGCTGTGAAAAACAACTGGATGATATTCTATAATCCTATCTCGTAGGTCGATAGGTTTAGAAATGGGCGATTTTATTGTACAGATCTAGCTTATAAACCGTAGCTGCTATTATAAACAACGCCCTAATAATTAAAAGTTTAAATAACTCATATTTTATCTTATGTATATCGTTTATGTGAGTCATTTTTGCACCGGTAGATGCTGCCAACTGGTCAGACACATTGGATATACTTTACTTAGTAAACATAAGAGGAATAAATATTATTCACTAAGATTTAAAACTTGCCCGATATCGTTCACATAGAAAGTCCTGAACCTTTGCGATCATTGGCTATTGGCAGACTATTGAAGAAGCATATACAGTCGCCGACTCTTACCTCCCATGCCCTAGGGGTGAAAATGGGAAGGGATTAAATTTTATGAGGAGAACATGTTTCTCAAAGATACTATTCTAAAGTTAAATAAAATTATGTTCTATAGAGCTTCGGTTAGTGAAATGAAATCTTGACCCCCACCATGGTTAGAATGATCGGTAAGGGGGCCATTTAAAAAAAAAAAACATCACAAAAAAAGAAGTTTAAACATACTACAAAAAGATAGAAAACTTCATTAGTTAAATAAAATATGATTATAATAAATGACCTTGAAGATTTGTATTATACTATATAATATAATGATTCCGGCTCTTCCTACCATATCTTACTTGACTCACTTTTCATTATGAAGTAACGGTTACAGTATCACTTTCCGCATTATTAGAATCAATCGTACGAAGAGAAGTAAAGGGTATTACTAAATTTTAGATATTTTTCCGATTCAAAAGGAAACATGGTTTTCCACCCCGCCTGCCGCTAATACAGGGGATGTGATCGAGCGTTAAACAGAGAACGTTCATGCATTACTGCCTCCCAAACCGGGCGGTTGGAATTGTAAATGTATGGTGATAAGGAGAGGTCTAAAGGAGTCTGGAAGGGCCGTTACACAATATCGGTCTACCTGCGTTTTCTTTATTCCAGGAAAATTACCACCTAGATGGAATACGATTTAAAAAAAATATTATGTCTTTTAAACCTTTGAGGTTCGTTGATAAATATCTAAGTGTTGATAAAAATCCTCGATATTATAATATCTTCAAACTTTTATTCAATTACTTCAGTTATAATTTTTTCTTCTTCTAAATTTGAATAAATGCATTTTTTGTAAGCTTATTGGCCAACTGGTTTAAAAAAATTAATAAAGTATGATTTGTTTTTATTCATTCTGGTTAATTTTTTTTTAACTTTACTACTTCATCTTCATGACTATTAAAGGCCTTTCTGGACATACGGAGTTGAGCTTTGGGGCTCCACTAAACCATCAAATTCCTCCAGAATCCAATCCTTACAGTCCAAAATCCTTCATAAAATCCTTAATGCTCCCTACTTTGTCACAAATCAAGTCATTCATCAGGACCTCAATGTTCCATATGTTGCCGATTTGGCGAGAACCAGATACCATTCCTATTATAATAAGGGGTGGTACTGAGTAATATAATAATAAATAAAGGAACTAATAATTTATTTACAATTTATTGATAAATGATGTTATTAAAATGATTCAGATAAATAGTTGCCATAAAATATGATTATTACAATATTACTTATTGCCTAATATATATTTATATCTGCTGATTTGAAGGATTCATGCCGTGGGATCTAGTTCCCTAGGTGTCGTCTTGTTCATAAGGGATGGCGTCTAGATCTTAGTCTTAGGACTTCGTGTCTAAGAAGTGTTGCCCTCTCTTCGGTCTTCTTACTTCTGTGTCTTCGTCTTCAATCTGTTCTCTTTACTTCTACCCCACTTATTTCAAAAAGGGGCGTGGCCTTTTAGGAATCTTATTTCCTCATTGGCTATCATGTTTCCACGCCCACTAGGCGAGCGTCTATCCTAGGCCCTGAGAGGGGGTGGGGAACAGAAATGATGCTTTCGGTCTTTACCTGCCTTGAAACCTTTTACCCCAGGTGTGAAAAACTGGTATGGAAGACTAATGTGGGATAAAAACACAGATACCCCTGTGTGTATTGACAGGGGTATCCAGGGGAACAGATATCCTCGCAGATGTGAATAAATCATATAACGACATTTACCATGTTGTTATCGGAATGTTAAAATCTCGATACATAGCAAGTTTATATGATTTATAGAACTTATAAAACTTTATTAATTAACAGATCAAATGAATCTTAATATTACAGTTAGGAAGTTATCAGACGTTAATATATCTACTCTGAGAAAGTTATTATAAAAAAATTAATATAAAATCATTTTATATTAATAAATTAAATTTTTATAACAAATGTTGATTCATAACACCTATTGGACACGGAAAATTTGAATTTTAAAATAAATCAAAAATAGTTTTGATGTAAAATTTTAATTTGTTAACCTTTAATTTTCTAAAGTGCATGTACTAACTAAACAATAAAGGGATAAAATTATTTTCCTTTGCTAAAGCTTAAGGTGATTCTACTCATAAAGGATGTAAACCAAGATGAAATAAAAGGGACTTGGTGTGCTGACAAGATGAGTAATAAGATTAAATGTCATCAACTCTAGCTGTGAGGAATCTGTGTAGATGCTGTCAGTGCTTGAGTTAGTTCAATCTCTCTCCAGTGTCAGATATACTCGCTCTCCCTGGCTCTCGGATTGGATCACTTTAGGCTACATACAATTAAGTCTTAATGCTTTTTGTATGTTAAAGTGTTTCTCTCTGCAGTAATTTTCTTTTAACGCGAATAGATTACTAAATTAACTATTTCATTTAGTTTAATAATGTTTCTTTATTTTTTTGAGATTTAAATAATTTAATCTGTCTAATAATGCAAAAACTATGCTAGTTAGTAATAAATTCCTCTGCTGAAATAAATTAAATTTTTTGTGCCTTCTTTAGTTGTTATTTAGTTATCTGTAATTACTACAAGATATTGGCTTAATTACTGTTTATAATGTTAATAAATATATGCTTAATTATGCTGTTTACAATGATGTGGAGGTTGCACGTATGACGAAGGATTTGCAGAAGGGGGTTCTATAGGAGGACATATAGAAATCAATCAGACGGGATCTGGTGTTAATAAATGGATGGAAGGATGATCAAAGAGTAAGGAGATCAAGGATACAGATAGTTTTTTTTTTATTTTAAGAACTTGGAACTAGCAAAACACCAAGGAGGTATTGCCTTAGTGCCTGGATAGATCCACTTCAACTCGGTATACCAGCGGGAGACTTGTGAGCGCCTTTGAAACCCAAAGATGAATCTTACGAAGCAATTCACGAGTCTCTTCAGTCTCAACTCTAGACCTGCAGATAGCCCTCCATAGACCAAGGAACCGTAGTCGAAGTGGGGGAAGACGAGAGAGGATACTAGGAGCTGACGGGTGTTCTGAGGAATGGAATGACGGGATTTTAGGAATAGTTTGAGTACAGTTATGGATTTGCGTGTGGTTTTGGGAAATATGATGATATGATTATTCCAGGAAGGTGACTTCAAGGTTTTTTATTGTAGGATTGAAGTGAATCGGTTGGTTGTAAAGGAAGAGTAGAGGATAGTAAGAGAGAGAATGAAGAAGGCTAACTTGGTTAACTTCAATGAAAGCTACATTTGGTTACTAGTCAAAATTGGTGAGTCTGTCAATCATAGTAAGAGGGAATAAAAAAAAAATTACGTTTCAAAACGATAGAAAAAAATAGTTGTTCATCCGGAGCTCCATATCTTTAACACTAAGAAGCTTAATAGAACTTCATTTAATTTGCTGAAAAGTGAGCCCTAATAGAGCTGTTTAAGTTCAATAGTTCCTGAGGTACACGTTTTTAAAAAAAAGCAATGATTCATAATTTATTTTTTAATTATTACATATTCTTTGTTGTTGATTCATATGAAAATAGGTGTAATATTGATGTCGAAAATTCGCTCTAACAGGGAAGG
>NW_027108122.1:300147-317523 GCF_000696795.3 Halyomorpha halys | reverse complement strand
GAGAGAGAGAGAGAGAGAGAGAGAGAGAGAGAGAGTGGACTTTGGATTTTTTTTTTTAATTCATTAAAATTATTCAGATGGAAGCTACAACGTTGGTTAAACGTTTATACATATTAATCTATTTCTTGTTCTGCTGAATTTTAAATTAAATTCGGAAAATCAAAATGTAAGACAAATTAATACTCCGATGGAACTCTGTCAAACCTACCAGCTGAGGATTAAGATTCATTTCACATTCAATTATTGTTTACTTTATAATAAGATTTATAATTATATTATTTATTAAATGGTATTCATTTGAATTTAGTGCATTTTTCCAATACCCTCAGCTGTGTATGCAGCAGCTTATTGTGATCCACTCCATTATTGCAAATAGTTGGAATAATAAAATATCCAGGCGTAGGTAGAGAATAATAAATTCTAGAAATTTCGTATTCCCGGCGAAGAATGCGCGATTAATAGAAACACCGGGTTGAGGACTATTTTCGCTCACCTGGGCTCACCAGAGACCAACTGCTGGAATTTCAATATTAATCCACTGGAGCCAACTCCAGGCCAAGGCTCAATTGTCCCATCAATTGTGGTCATTTCCTCACCACCGCTCAAACAATCATTAATGAACAGTGCATTTTATTTTTTTTAAAACTATTTGTAACGACTATTTTAGCCATGTTTTATTTATAGTTGTTATTCATCTTAGTAAAGATATTTATCAATGTAATCGTTACATTTATTTATTCAATGGAATTGTAAGTATTACCATTACAGCTCCATGTTATGATCTGTCGAGATGTGTATGAAAAACATTTTTTTCTCTGATGAGATTTCATAAGATTCAATCATTATGTTATTATTATTTACCATCACTCAGGTATAATTCGTCTGTATTTAAACATTATTCGAACCATTTTGTTTTAAGATTTTGCTTGTTTTAAGATAAGATATGGCTTCTATAGCCTTATGAATTGTTTTATTTATTCTAAATTTGAAAACCTCACATTTAAAAATCAAAATTAAATAAGTTAAACTGATGTAAACTAGTTTTAATGTGAGTGCTAATTAGATACCTGTACGTCTCATATCTCCTCAGATAAAGATTTCCCTCAAGAATTTAAAAACTAACTACTGTTTTTACAGTATATAATAAACAACTAATTTTCCGACGTTTCGTCCCACTTTGTAGACATTCATCAGACTGTTCTTAATACTAAGACTTTTTGAAAGCCCCTAAAGCTATCAACTTGAACAGCCCTATTGAAGATCTACAATTTTGGGCGAAACGTAGGAAAATAAATAGTTTTTAACTATTTTTGTTCTTTTTTGACCGTAAACCTGGCCATTTTTTTCATATTTGTAATTATACGGTCAATTATTTATATATACAATGTTCTGTTAGATATTCTAGGGTTCTGGGAAGTTTCAAAGAAATTTTAATGAAAAGTTAATTTTGCTTAAAATTTTAAAACGCCTTGTTTTAAACATTTTATATTTCCTCTCATAATCACGAGTGGTTTGAGAGCATAAGACCCCAATATAGCAATTTTATCATGCTCAGTTATCATTTCTTAAATGAATTCAATTTTAAATTTTATGAGTATCAATAAAGTATAAAATTATTAATAATCGTCTTTAAACCAAATTAATAAACTTGTTTTGATACAAGTGTGTACGTACTTACTTTATACTTACATAGTTTTGTATAAGTAATAACCCATATCAGCGGACACTTCTCGGCCATGAACAAACTTATCGTTTGATGTTCGTTATTAAAAGGTTTTACTGTAATATGATTAATAATAATTAGTTTTTGTACCAATAGTTTGGTCCTTTCTCTATCGGTTCCGTGGTGTAGTGGTTATCACATCTGCTTTACACGCAGAAGGTCGCCAGTTCGATCCTGGCCGGAATCACTTTCTATTTTGAAACTATTTTTTTTTTTCTATTTTATTACTCACAATTATTTTATCTTATTAAAAACAATAACAATTATTAAATGAGCTATAATTAAATGATCAGGGAATGGAAAGGCATTAGGAATATATCTTAGGAGAGATAGGAAGATATCTCATGCAGGATAGGTCGGCTGTTTGATATTCAATTTTGTTTTGGGCCGGATAGATCTCCAATCCACCTTCTATTCAGTATTTTACATGTCATATTATTGATTTCGGTTATTCAAAAAACTTCCAGCTAAAACAAGTTTTTTTTTCTTCAGTCAATGATAATTATTTTTGATAAAATGGCTCATTATCGGATACGAAAATAATAATGGCTCGTACGGTTTGAATACTTCCGTAGTTTGTAATAGTGAATTGGACTTTTCAGCAACGAAAAATATCAAAAATACAAAAACTCATGAATCTTACTGTAAGGGTATTTGCTAGCTTTCAGTCTTTCCGGAAATAAATTTTAAAACTTTGTTACTCGGTGTAATTTTTTCCAAAGACTTGCAGGTTCTTTGACGCCATATGAACCCTAATTGTGCATTGTAAAAATTGGGAGCTACTCTTTACATTAACGTAATCTCACGATTGTTACCGTCAGTTCAAGCACAAACATGAAGCATTAGTATGCGAAGATATACAAAAACAAGTTCATAATGTATAGTTTAGTCCTCTGCCTTATTTTATCCAGTCATGTATAAGAAATCAGATTAGAAGGGTAATGAGATCAAATCATGATATTTTATTTACTTGAAAATTATGTTTTTCTTATCCTCCTTTAATTGCCATTGAAACAAATAAAATATACACTTGACTTAATATATGTGCACGATAGAACTGAGATTCTTTTATTTCAAGAGGGGCATTTTAAATTAGGAATAAACATAAGTCTCATTTACTTTAGAAATAAATTATTCTGATTGAAGTGCTCATTTGTGTACATTATTTTATAGGAATATATTTTGTTCGAGTCTAGTAAATATTAGTACGTATTTATTAAAAATAATCAAAATAAAAAACGAATGAATGTATTCAGGAGAGTGTTCCAAGGTTCTTATAATTTGAAATTATTTAGACTAATTCCAACCTTTAACTCCAGCAGAGAAGAATAAGCTCAGAGGAAAAAAAATGATTAAGAATGAGATTCAAAGAGAAGGAAAAAGTGTGAAAAACTTATTAAATAGTTATAATTTAATTTTAAATTAGACTCGAAGTATATGAGAACCGCTACTACAATTTTCATTCTGCTAAAGATGGAAGCTCGCGAGACTAAGCATACTTATTTGTCTTTTAGTATTTTTTTATAAACCCTAGAGTAAATTAGGACAACCTACGTTTTGTTTAACCCAATATTTGCTAAAGCTCATGCCTGAAAATCACTTTGTAAATTCATTTACTTTTTGGATGGCCAATTTAATCATATAATATTATACAAAAAATTGGTTTATAATCAATTTTACAGCGTTTACGAAGCCGGATAGTCATGAATGAAAATTTGATTGATTAATTTTGTTTGCTTTGTGTAAAATTCCTGTTTTTTTTTTTTAATTTTAGCTGATCGTTTGAGCCCTATTGGTTATATATTCCAAAAAAATGTTGGTTAACGAAGAAATTTTGATTTTTCCAATAGTATTGCAAAAAATTGTTATATCTCACAAAAATATAATACAAATATCTTTTATAATTTTTTTTAATAATGACGTTTATAATGCTTACAATTTATTTTATTTTATATTATATATTATTTTAAGTCTAATAAATAAGTACACAAATAAGCAAGAATACATTTTCTAACGTAGAAAATATAAGAAAAAAACTTGACAAATAGATACTGATGTCTTAAGAATGTATTATAAAATAATAAAATGGAATTTTTTAAAATTTTTTAAAGTTATATTTTCTACTGGAAGAGTTTCAAATACAATTAGAACTTGTGAATGAAAAGGTACTCTTCCTGTTTTAATTATTTATTTTATATCATTAATAAACAATAACAACGTTTCGAGGTTGTCACCAAATCTTCAGGTATCTGATTAAATATCTATCTAAAATACCTTCCTCATTCTTCATAGGAAGGTATTTTATTTCCTTATTTAAAATATCTCCTTTCTTCTAATTATTAAAAATTTTATATTTGTGATAACAATACGTTATTATTAGCAATACAAGACTAATAAGAATAAAAACCAATGTAATTTTAGATAGATGTTTAATTAGATATCTGATTGATGGTGTGATAACCCCGAGGCGTTTTTATTGTTTTTTAATAATATAAAATAAATAATTAAAACAGGAATAGTACCTTTTCACTTTTGAATATCAAAAGTTAGCTTCTCAAAAATCTCAGTTTATCAAAAAAAAAAAAGAAATTTTCACTCATATAGAATGCATAAATAATTCACAAGGAATTGTTATAAAAGATATCTTAGAAAATAAATCTGGCCTATAAAGCTCACAAAAAGCAAATATATTAGCATGGTAACGAATTGGATCACCTAACGAATACATTTTATACCTGGATAACGATTAGATACTAATTTATTATAATTATTTAAAGTAAATTAGTAAATTTAATTGTTTTAATGTGTGAATTCATCCGCAAATGCCTTTCTGAAAGTACTTTTTTCGAAAGGCGGATCGTTGTTTCTTCGTAATGTGAACTTTAATATAATATTATCAAAGATATATTTTTTTTTAATAATTAATTTTTTACCACTGACAGTTTATTTTATATACGTGTAATAAATAAGCTAGAATAACATTTACAATGTAGAAATCAACAATTAGATACTGAAGTGACTAAAATTATCGTGTGTCCTAGCATCCTTCCTCTACCAAGCTATTCAATCCCGTGTCCGTGATAAATCTCCGGCTCCTTCAATTCAAATCCTCTAATAATTCTCGCAATATCCGTTCTTGGTCTTCAGATTTATATACAGCTGTCCACTGAACAGTAGCTTATGATAGATCATTCATTATATGATTCTCCTCCTTGTGGAATTCCATCACAACATTCATCCGTTGCTCCAGCACTCTTCCAACTTTCTAATCCCGCCTATCCCTTCATTTCCAACCCGTCCTGTCAGAAAAGAAGCAATTATGTTGTTTTCGACCAATATGTATAAATTGATTGAATGTTTTGTATTATTATTATTATTATTATTATTATTATTTAATAAATATTTTTTTATGAATTCATTTGAACTTTTTACATCCTTTACTGTAGTGTAAATCGATGTTCTAATTATTTACTTGGGTTTGTAAAAATGGACGTTAAAATATTTTGATCTTTTTTCTGTTAATTTTTTTTTCCAATTTATTACTCTGAAAAGTTATACTTTGATTTAATATTAATTCAGTTTTATGTTGTTATTTGTTGATATTTTGTTTTATAATCTCTAGAGACCAATTTTTATTGTAGGTATTATGATTCTCTGTAATTCAAATAGAATTATTAGAAAAAAACTTAAAGATAATAAAAAGAAAGTGATTCCGGCCAGGATCGAACTGGCGACCTTCTGCGTGTAAAGCAGATGTGATAACCACTACACCACGGAACCGATAGAGAAAAGACCAAACTATTTTGATACAAAAAATAATTATTATTAATTATATTACAGTTAAACATCCTCATAACGTACATTAAACGAGGAACTTGTCCGTTGCCGAGAAGCGTCCGCTAATAAGGGGTAATTACTTATTCAAAAAATAAATACGTACACGCTTGTTTCAAAACAAGTTTATAAATTTGGATCAAAGAAGATTATGAATAATTTTATACTTTATTGATACTCATAAAATTTAAAATTTAATTCATTTAACAAATGATAACTAAACATGGTGGAATTGCTATATTGGGGATTTATGCTCTGTAACCACTCGTTGTTATAAGAGGAAATAGAAAATGTTTAAAACAAGCTGTTTTGCAAAGTTAACAAAAATAGTTTTCCATTCGGAGCTCGATATGTTTGAAACTGCCGAGAACAACAGAATATCTAACAGAACATTGTATATATAAATAATTGACCGTATAATTACAAATATGAAGATGGTCAAAAAAGAAAAAAAATAGATAAAAACTATTTACCTACGTTTCGCCCCACATTGTAGAGCTTCATCAGGGCTGTTCAAGTTTACTAGTTTAGAGACTTTCAAAAAAGTCTTATAAACTTAGAATAATTAACATTTTTATACATAAAAAACTAAAAAATAATAGACATTTTTTTTCCACTTAGCACTTGTGGGGTTGTGACTAGAACTGGGCAAATGGATGAAAACTCACATTTCAGCTCCGTTTCTGGGAAATTATTTATCCTAACTGAAGTTTTGAAAAAACCTGGGAATTAAAGGCAGGGCATTTAAAGCGTTCAATAAATGGTAAGAATACATTGGAACCCGATATAGCAATTTCATTATGTTTAGTTATAATTTATTAAATTTTTACATATTAAATTTTAAAGTATAAATAGAATACAAAATTATAAATAATCTTCTTTAATTCAAATTAATATGCTTGTTTTGATACAAAGGTGTACATATTTATTTGTTGTATATATATATTGTTGTAATATAAATAATGATAATTAATTTTTGTAATAAAATAGTTTGGTCCTTTCTCCATCGGTTCCGTGGTGTAGTGGTTATCACATCTGCTTTACACGCAGAAGGTCGCCAGTTCGATCCTGGCCGGAATCACAGTTTTTATTTTTTTCAAACTTATAAAATTATTTTACAATTTACAATGCTGAAAATACTAATTGAGAAAATAAAAATTGGAATTTAGAGGGAAGAAAGCAAAATGAACGAAAAATTAGACTTAAACTCTTGTGCTTTTGTTCTATTTGTACAGTGTTGAATCCTTCCCTGCATTCCAAACGATTTGAGAATATTTCAAACTGTTGAACAATTTTTTAATTAATATTTTATATTTCTTATTATTTTTCAAAAAATCTTATGTACTTTGGTGCTATATTTTTATAAATTTAATTTTATTTTAATTTTATAAATAATACAGTGTTTCAGCTCATTAATAAGGCGATTTTCTTAGTTAAAAAATCAAGAAATAAAATAAACATAGAATAATGATAACAATGAAGGTCAGTGTTTTGATAAGTAAACATTTTTTGTAGACATTAAGATTAAATACTGAATTAGGATGTGTAAGCATGCATTTTTTTAGGAAAGGGATTATTAGATATTTTGAAACAATTTTGATGAGGGTATTAAAAAAATTATAAGTAACTTTATACAATTTTAAGATTCACAACTAGTTGGTATTTGTAATAGTATTCTGAAAGTTAAACAGCTAAAGATTTATCTAACTGATTAATAGTTTGGAAAATAGCAGGTATTTTTGTTAATAAAAAATTAATATTTCGTTAGTACATAGTTTAGTTCTTTTATAAAGAATTTATTTATTTATCATAAGACCTTAGTGGACTACTAAACACACATGTTATTCCACAATCTTGTGAAGTTGTTGAATACTTAAAAAAAAATACATATTATTTTCCTTCTCTCATTCGTTTTATATCTTAATGAGTCGTAAACTAAGGTGCGTAAGATTTTAGTACGTGTCACTAATTTACACATATTGGAGTGGATCCAAATTCATTAACGGCCTATGAAATTAATCCCTCTGTTATAGTATGGCTTAGCTGCTAACAAGCTAAAGCTTGAAGCCACCTGTCATAGAAGCTACTTCAGAATGAAAAGTATTATTAATGCCTCAAATAGCTAACAAAAATTTAATATTTTTATGATACAGCCATGTTAGAGAACTAGGAAAAAAATTAATGTAAAGAATGTCTACGATTTTTTATACGAAATCCTTCGTAGGAAAAAAAAAGTTAAGGCCGAACACTTAACAGTATAAGTAATCGATTTTTTGTTTCAGTTAATTTTGGAAATTATCATTAATTTTTTTGGTGGATTTTTTTTTTATGTTCTAGCTAAGCTGAACCAGATAGAGACTGAAATTCTAGAACTAAATTGTTATTTGGTAGTATTTTTTTCGTCAAACAAATATTTAGTTAAAAACCATTTGGTTTGAAAATTACAACAGACTAACAAGGGTTCAGTACATAATTTTATTTTTCGGATTTATCTTATGAGAAATTGATTTTAGTATCATTATAATCATCATAGGATTAACTTATTTCATTATTTTAATACTTTTGAAAAGCTTATGTTGAAATTATTAGTTAGTGTTAGCTATGGACTTCTATGAGCCACAATAAACATTTTATCAAAACCTCTTAACTGAATATTTACCATACTCGGTCTCTCAAGGTAGGATAGCCATCAACCCTCAGCATTCCTTCCCAATAAAAATGTTCTCCTATATTATTTTTGCCCAAAATATTAAAATATGGATTGATTTATCATGAAACAAAATCTTACCATTATATTATAATAACAAGATTTAAACACTTAACGTAAAATGCAACCTACTTTTTTTCTTAAAAAACTACTTAGTGATGAGAGCACGAATATAATTTAATCATAATTACGTAAGTGAAGTGTTAACAACACCAGTGGAGCTTGAACTGTAACATATATTTTATTTAAAACACTTTTAGCAAGTGTTAACAACACTATTAGAGCTTGAACTGTATATATTTATTTTTTAAAACACTTTTACAAGTGTTAACAACACCAGTAAAGCTCGTTTGGAGGCTATCCAATCCATGGATCATAGTTTTTCGAAATGGCGTATGTCCACCAGTAAATGAGATTTGGTAGATGAGGATTGGCCATATAAAAACAGACACATCGAAGTTTAATACTTGTAGAAAAAAAATTAAGTAAAATTATATATTTATTTTTTCACCATTTTGACAACATTATAGCGGAAATTTGAATTCAAGCATATGCAGATATTACAAAAAAAAAAAAAAAAAACCCTTGCCACAAACTCACGTGATACAGTTGATAAATATCATTAACATGTTTCATCTAGGACTTATTTAATTTTTTTTTTTTATCACGTATCGGCCACTAAGGACCACGTCAATATCAATGGTTAGGCTTCTTTGGGAGTCTTGATTTTCTATCGCAGTTTCATGATCCTCGACTGCCTTTCTTTTCTTTTTTCGTACCCCTTTTTTTTCCCTTTTCCAATATTGGTGAGATTTTTCAATGTTTTCCTATACGTATCTCTATCTAGACAGTCGGTATCTGAAATTTTAAGTCTCTTTAGTTCCTATCTCATTTGCGTCGTGTATTCTCCCATACTTTTGTAGCTAAATTTTTTTAAAGATCTTCTTATTCAATCTTTCCTCTTTCATTCTCTTCATGTGCGCATAGAACATCAGCCTTCTGATTTTCATCTTCTTACATAGGCCTTTGATTTTTCTGTAGATCTTAGCCTGTAACCTTCTTGTGTTTTCGTGGGCTCATAAGCTCTTAAGCTCCTCTTCTCTATTTTTAGCAGCTTTTACAAATTGGGTAAGCATGTGCAGTTTTATCAGATTTATGGTTTTCTGATCTACTCCATACTCATTCAGGATTTCCAGTAGAGTTTTCCTATCCACAGAATCGTAGGCATTTTTAAAGTCAACATAGGAAATGTAAAGATTTTTCCTTCTGGTAGTGTAGAATTTTATGAGCAGTTTAAGGCATAGAATTTGATCCTGACAGGACCTTCCTTTTCTAAAGCCCTCTTGGTACTCTCCTATTTTGTGATCTATTTGTAATTCCTGTTTATTCAGCAAGACTTTAGAGAAGATCTTATACGTAACGATAATAGTGAAATTTCTCTATATTTATACATGTAAAGGATGTATTAAGGCGACTCGACCCTTCCCTGGGAGACACTGAAGATGCGGCGGCGGCAGGTGGACTCCGGAAGGAGATGTGTTTTACTTATTCAAGGAGCTCCGAGCCCAGGGTCAAGCGGAGGGTGAGTTTGCCGAGAAGCTTCTTATGTTGTATAATAGGCTGACGGAGAAGACAGTTCTTTAATTTTATATTATAAAAAAAAAAAGGTCAATAACATTAAGACATAACTAAAATATTATGATATACAAAGATTTCACGTTTTGTCATAATTATAACATTTAGCTAGTTCAAATCACTATGAATAATCAATTTATCAGAAAAAAAGAATGATGGCAATTTTTATTTATTCTTTACTGGAAAGAGTAGTTCAGAAGGTGTGAATCGTTCTTGCTTTGTGCTTTACAGTAATGTACAAAAAGCTGCCCTAGTACAAGGAGGGGACTATTTGCTTTAATTTAAATGATAATCAAGCTTCAGCACTGGCTGGACCAGACAGGTTTAAATCCTGCTACAGCCACTGTTTTTTGTTGCTTAGTATCACTGAAACTAGGAGAGGTTTTGTTGTAAAACTTATTACCCTTCAGCGTCGGTAATATCTTAATTTTCTTCAGTCTATGCTTCGCGGTGCATTCTCGGGTTCAATTATGACTAGAAGGTAGTATAGATAAAAACGAAAATTATAAGGGTAGGTGTAATTAAAGTATCAGGTGTAAGAAACTCAAATTGGAGTAGGTCTGTTTTCCACTTATGTTTTAGTACATTATTCAATTGTGAAATGCATTGTTTTTAAAGCATATAACTTTTTTAATAATTTTTTTTGTGTATTTTAAATAAAATTTTCACAATATTTGTTCTTAATTATTTAAATAGATCCATTTTTTATTTTTTTATAAATTACTACATTTCATTTGGTCATTCGTTCAGTCATGTGTAGCTTGTAGAATTTTGTTCTCTCTTACGCACGTTCTTATAATTGCCTGGAAGCGATTTCTATAATTTTTTTTTAATCCATCTGTTTTAAGAATTGTGATATCGAAGCAGAATGTTTTAATGTTTTAATAATTATTTTCGTTATTGTGGTATAACTGCCATCCCCACTCCTCCCAATACCAACGGTCACTCTATCTTTGACTACCGTCAAAACAGGTATGCATTCTGTCTCATCATTAGATGTGTATTTTTTTTTTATTTTTTCATCTCTTTATTTGTACTTTCTTTAATATTTCTTCTCTTATCTATCTGTTACTATTACCCTTTTCATTTACTATTTATAACCTTTAATTTGTCTTATTATATCTTACTTTTCATTTTATACCCCTGTTATTTTTCCACTTATGTTTTTTCTTTTTTCCTTTTTGTAACTATAGTGTTTGTATCTTTTTTAGCCCTGACGAAGCCCTGCAATGGGGGGCGAAACGTTGGCTCAATAAAATTGTATAATTATTTACTATTTGAGTTTACCGCACCCGGACCATATTCCATTCATCTATACACACGGTCAATCAATAATCTTCCAGAATGGTTTATTTTTGAGGTTTTTTGGCGAAGATCTTGGTAATAAAATCAGTGTTATATCAGTTAGCAGAGAAATATGCTGGGTTGACCGTTCCCAGTGGCCTAGTTTCGAACAAGCTTTCTCTTGAGTAAGATGCCTTCCGTTTCAGCTACTTTACTAATTTCAATTTATTAAAATTTTATTCATTTATAATTTTTTTTAATAAGTATTTTAATATTTAATAATGAATATTAATCAAAACGATTTATGAAAAAAATAAAACCTTTTAAACTACATAAAACAAACATTTTTTTAATATAAAGTTGTATTTATTATTTATAGTTTAATATAAAATAATGTGTATTAAAGTGTATTAATGTGTATTAAACACTGAAATCGAATGGCTACAATTTTGAGGACAATTAATATGTATATATTTTTTTATGCTTCTATACTTCTCTATAACTATTTATTGTGTTTGGTTTTCAAACACCTTGATACTAACATATTTACCAGCAACATTATGGAATCTGAATAATATAAAACATTTAACTATTTTTTAATGGATAACGTTTCAGCCCATACAGCAGGTTTCCATCGGTAGAGATGTACATTAGTAAACTAAAAATGGGATTTTCGGATCGATAGGAAAATTGAATTAATTGTTTTCAGCTTAATTTAATTTTAATTTTTTTTTACCAATCTATACATCCACTTATCAGAATAGCCAATTGCAGCGGGAGTCACAAATGGAATCAATACAAGACTACACAAAAAAAAAACTTCATCCCGAAGACAGAAGCCCAGATTGCTCCTAGACATTTTGTTATAAATTCTAAATTTATTAATGCTATTATTATTACTTCTATTTTATTTGTTGGTTTTTTTCGCTCCGTCCTTTTCTCAAATTAACCTTTTTTTTTTCATCTTTCATTTCAAATATCATTGTTTTTGTTATTAGCTTTTCTTCTTCTCTTCTCTATTTTTATCTATTAATTTTTTTTTTATTTATAACGTTGTTTTAGGGGTGTCTTTTGTACAAGACTATACCCCTCTCCCAAAATCAAGGGTTAAAAAAAAAATGTAACTGTTATATCAACCATCTAAGGACCTTCACCTCAACCCTGTGTCCTACTGATAAAAAAAAAATCAACGCACCGTTCTGGAGATTCCTCACCTAAACCATTGTTTTGTATGATACCTTTATGTTTTTGTTTCTGATTTTTGAGAATTCTTTCTGTGTCCTACTGATAAAAAAAAAATCAACGCACCGTTCTGGAGATTCCTCACCTAAACCATTGTTTTGTATGATACCTTTATGTTTTTGTTTCTGATTTTTGAGAATTCTTTCGTAGTGTATCCATGATAAAGCATGCAATTTTGTTTTGTGTATAGTTTATAATGTTTTTTTTTTTCTTCAAAATTATGAGATATTACAGCTGAAACCTCGCTTGTGATCAAAAAATGCTATTTACCATTAAAAAATTATAATAACCAGGCTATGCCTCACATTTTTTACCATAAGAGCAACATTCATGAAAAAAGAATAAGAGAATATGACTGCGTTAGCTCCCTCTTCTTAAGAAAAAATAATTAATTGTTGATATGATTTAACTGTTTAATCTCGAATATAGTCTATTTTATTTATTTTTGAGGGTGAGTGGGGGCGCACCTCCCCCCCCCCGCTAAAGATAATTTCTGTATCTACCTCCGCTTACGAATAAGTAACTGTAGATCCTTTCATGATAAGAAATATTTCGGGAAAAAAAAATGGTTTCTTAATTTTCACCGAATTAAATTTTCTCTAGTTCCGGAGTAATACCCATCTATGTGTCTATTAATATATATATATATATACAAGTTACTGAAATAAAGGAAGGGTTCATTACCGACGAGTATAATGACTCAGAAGAGGAAGAGAAGAATACTGAATCTTTCAGAGGCCGGCATTGTCGGCTGAGGAGGAAGAATCTCTTAGCCAAACTCTTGCTCTTAATTTTTGATCAGTGGACTCCGCTCATGGGCTGTTTCATAATGGAAGGCCTCTTCCAACCTGCATGTCCCCTCCGGGGCCTTTGCGTCTCTTAATATTAACCTTCAATCAAAATTGTTTTAGTCATGCATTCACTTTGTCTTCTGCCTACCCTACTCAACTTTAAATTAACTTTTACTTTACTTATACTTAAACGAAACTAATAGGTCCTAACATCATGTTACACTTAAGTTGGTGTTTTAAGCTCCCATTTACCACTATTATTTATCTAGTATTAAAAAGAATACCAAGTGTTCCTTACTAAGTACTCCATTGAATACTTACATGACTCAATATATTTTTGTACTTCAAGGGACACCTATAGGTGACAAAAAACCAAAGATGGAGGATAAGATTAATCGAGTAAGGGTAAGACTGATGGATTACTTATAAAATTTATAAATCTGATCATACAAAATTTGCAGTGGTTTGGGTATAGAAAAAGTGGTTAGGAAAATCGGGAATGCTAAGTTTTTATCGTGAGTTCAACTTTTTTATCACAGGAAAATGCCGAAATACTGGCCAAACTAGTTTTCTGTTTACGAATCGAAAAAAAAATATTTGAATGAAAAATAAAGAGGTTTTGAAAAAAAATAATAGTAGAAAGTTTTATTTTTAGGAGGTAGGAAAAAAAAAAGAAAAAAATAGTAGAGCCTATAAAGGGGGCTGAAACGTAGCTATTCATATAACACTTTTATATCATTATATTATTATTTTATGTTGACTGATCACCAAACTCTCTAAGATTATATTATATATAAAAGCTTCAATTAATTTAAATAATTTGTTTTTATTTTATTTCAGAAAAGGGGCTGGTCGAAAAGGAGCTTATGTGTCCGGTAAGTTGACATTCTTTTTTATAATGTGGATAATCATGAAATTGTTTATAAAATGACCAAAAGTGGCTTAGTTAATTAGATTTTTCAATTATTATTATTTTTATTAATTCGGCTCTACAACTCGATGTCGAGTCCTGGCCTTCTACATCAGCCTCCACCAATCATTACGATCTTGTGCAGCTGCCATCCAGTTCCTCACTCCCATCATGGTCCTGGCATCACCACTCACACCATCACTCCATCGAAGGGGAGTCTTCCTCTGCGTCTTGTTCCATGTAGTGCCTCTGTCACTATTTTCCTTGGCAGATCATTCTCAGTCATCCGAGCAACAAGCCCTGCCCACCTCAATCTACTGAGCCTCACAAACTGCACAACGTGTGGTTCCTTGTATAAAACTTTGAGCTCTTGGTTTGTTCAACGTCTCCATATCTGGTCAACCTTGACAGCTCCAAATATTTTACGGAGAATCTTCCTCTCCATGACCATTAAGTTGTGCTCACCAGCCTTGGAGATAGTTCACGTTTCCGAGCAATACAAAAGAACTGGCCGAATCATTGTTTTATACAAGTAAATCTAGGTAACCTTAGACAAGGTACGACTCCCAAAATAGGGACTGAGGCTATAATTTATATTTATAATAGATATTTCAAATAGTTTTAAGAATTATTAACTAAAAAAATACAGGACAGTATTAGTTTCCAAATTTATTCTAAATTAAATAAGGTTCAATTTTACTGTAGCTTATTTATAAAGTTTATTTTATTTTTTTCTATTTGTGTTTAGTCTGTCCACCTGTGCTTGTAAAACAATATTCTGAGCTAATGGATGTTAGGAACCATTTGAGCTCTAAATTTTGAAAAAAAAAAGTTTAATCTTTCCGTTTCTTAATATGTAACGTTATTTTTAAGCGAACAGTGTGGAACAAATTTTCTATTTTCATGTCTTAAAATTATTCAAGTTTCCCACTAAAAAAACCTTGCCGGCTTAAAACATTCATGTAAGCCTAGCTACGTGGTCTCAGCGGGAATGATTTAATATAAGTTTACGAATAGCTGAATCTGTAAAACTGAAGTGTTTTTTTTCCTGTGGAGCAACATAATTACTGTTTATCTTATAAACTCTTACTTGAAGATTACTCATTGTGTATGCTGAAGACGTAGGAGACGTTGGTATTTATATCAAATCGTTTATACCAATGTACTAATTTTATCGCTTTTATCTCGGATAAATTAAAGTGAAGAACGGAACATTTTTAATGTAAGATTACTCACATTGTGTATTTATATGTCTTAGAGTATTGATTCTTCGTTACATTGAGGGTTATCAATTGCCAAAACGATAAGGAATTCATGATTATTATGACTCTCTTCACGGCATATCTCATCGCCAATAACAAGAATAGCTGTCATTAGGCAACTGGTCCGTGAAACAAGAAAACCACGAGCCGCCTAATTGCTTCTCTAGTGGTTGACATCTTTAGTCTCCCCTCCCCCGGCTCTTAGTTGGTTCCACCTTGCCCTAATAATGTAAATTCAGCCTCTTGATCTAGAATATATTTGTTATTCACTTCGATCGCCGCATAGCCTGGAATCACCATAACAACATCAAACTAACTCAAACCTGTGCAAAGTCAGCAATGCCATATCCTATCCTAAATAGAAAATCCAAATTATAACCAGAAACAGCTATTCATATTTATAAAACAATACTCAGGCTACTGCTGATGTACGGCTGTGAAGTTTGGGGAGCGGCATCCTTTACAAAAATGAAAGAATCTTTTCAAAATAAAATCAGAAGAATCGCAATGGATGCTCCATGATTTGGAAAAAATAGCCAATTTCATCGGGAATTACAAATGGAGTCATAAAGGATTATATCAAGAAATGGTTCATGAAGTTCCACTCCTAGTTACTAACAGTCAAAGGAGCAGTGACCTACAACTTGGGAAGTCTAACCTAATCCAGAAGACTGAAGTCTAGGCTGCTACAGGTCATCCTGTTATAAGTTCTATACTTGTCGATACTATTATTATCGATACACCATTCTATCCATGTGGTATTATATAAAATTAAAAAAAAATTGTTTATAAATGGTAATTTAAGATGGTATTTAGTACCAAAATAGAATGACAGAAATGTCATGTCAAAAGAGACCGAAGAAAAAGAAAATAATAGGAACTTCCTCAAATGGCACTACCTATATGACTGGATTAAATCTAAATAAATTCATTAAAAAGAATGATTATAATACGAGAACTACAAAAATAAAATCTACTTGTTGCAAGTTGCTAAAAAGATCTGTCAGGAAATAATAAAATATCTGCCATCAAAATAGAAATACATGCCAATACTAAAAGAAAAAAATATGAAAAGAAATAAATGAGAGTAGATACTTTTTTTATTTTATAATGAGTATAAAGAAAAAATTGATAAAAGAAATATTAATAGACGAGTACCAATTATAATGAGAATGGTAAGAAAAATATGAATGGAAATACTTGAAAATAGACAAATTAGACAGAAATACTGAACTTATTTAATAAAGAATGTTCTTAGTGGATGAAAAGGGTTTTTTATGTTCGCACTTTATAAATTTATTCTTTTCAAAGTCAAATATTGTCGGATAGCAAAGAGATTTCATGGTATTACCATACCATCAAACTTTATCTACACCTCTGTCAAAAAAGCACCTTTTTACAAATAGGTCTCAATACACAATATATAGATTTGTTTTATGTTATTTTTGTACCACTTGAAGTGAATTGCTAACCAATCTTCTGGGAAGACCAAAATAGCATCTATTTAATTATTATTATCTTAACCGAAATATTATTATTTTTGTTTACTTAAAAGCCCAAATATACAAATTCACTTGTAGATTCAAATGTTTATAAACCGAATTGGACGTAGACTTCTTTTCCTTTATTACAAGAGTTATATCATAAGATAAACACGAGATTAAAGTTATTAAACCATCCATTTAGTAGTATCAATTTATTAAAGCAGTTATTTGATTATATCATTCCTGTTTATCTCCTTAACCGCGATAGACGCATTTCCAAATATGAGGAGCCGTCGGTAAGACAAAAAGCCTAAACGAAAAAAAAAAAATTTCAAACCATTTTTATGTTTTTTTTTTTTTTTTTTTTTTTCCCGAACCCTCTAAAACAGAAATAAAATATGAGTTAGTAGTGCATTACTGTGTAGAAAGAAAAAGTAATTCATGTTGTGTCTTACCTTTTACTACCTTTGGTATTTAAAGGTTACCTGTTATATTTAATTTTAC
>NW_027108122.1:274751-296252 GCF_000696795.3 Halyomorpha halys | reverse complement strand
CTTCGCGCCGAGGCCTACACGGGCACGGTTTTTTTTAAGTCTACAGGGATCATCTACATTGATGGGTCAAAATGCTTTAATCATGTTGGTTGTTCAGTAGTTCTTCCAGCGCTACAGTCTTCCCCCCTCATTCTGAGTGTTTTCCTCTCAGTTACATGTAATCTATTTGTCATTAACGCTAGCACATGAAGTAAATGTCTCCTCCATTGTGATCTGTAGTGATTCTTACTCGAGCCTCAATGCTATTCAAAATTTTCAAATTTCGCACAACCCCATTGTTTTTTCCATCATAACATTAATTAAAAAATTACATAAAAAAGTAAATTTCCTGTGGGTCCCCAGTCATGCAGGTAAAACGGGAAACGAACTGGCTGACACAGTTGTCAAAGAAGCATGCATCCAATTACCAGTGCCTGATTGAAACTTGGCGCTGTATGATTACCATAAATCGGTTCTGACCCAATGCAAGGAAGCATGGCGCTGTTTTTGGTTCAAGGTGCCTGAAACAAATAAAATGAAGGCCATACTTGGTGACACTCAACCTCTTCCGCCATTTATCGAAAATCGCCGTGAACCATGCATCATAACCCGTCTCAGGATCGGTCATACAAGATTAACACACAAGCAACTTTTTAAAAGACATCCTTCACCAACATGTTATAGTTGTAAATGTACTCTGACGATGGAGCATATCCTGGAACACTGTTCGCGTTTCGGAAAACGTTCACTTCTGACCGACACAACTTGCTACTTGAAAGGGATTGATTCGGTTTTGACAGTAAATGAGAGAATCCTGTTTGGCTCATCTATTCTATAGTAAAAATGTCAACAAAACAATTTTCCTAGCATGTGGATTTTTGAAAGTAAGCTATTCAGTAGTTATATTGCTAATTATCAATATAACTACTGAATAGCTTCTCTTTTATAAATATTGATATTATGTTCGATAATTTACATTGTAAAAAAAAATATATTTATTGATATTATTTTACTGTCATGTGCTCTTTTAACAGTAATCTCATTGAATACACAATTGAATAAAAAAAAAAAGTCGATGAAATTTTTATTTGAATATATTGATGATTTTGTAATTATTGATTTGTGACAATATTGTTTATTAACACTTATATATATAAATTTTCTTGGTGAAATAATAAACTCTGTTTGACTTGCTCTCATGGAGGGAATAATTAACAGTAGGAAACAAGAGAGGTAATTGTAGGTGTGATGTTGACGTGGCTGACTGGTGTAGGTGTCATCTCAACTCTAGAATGGTGTTGCACCTAGCAAATCCTCAATTAACTTATGCAAAGATTTAACAATTAACCTTTTAACTTTATTTTATTCAATAAATTCGTTAAAACCTTAACAGCTACTATAGTTTTCTTCCTAACAATCATAACTATTAAATTTTCAAAAACGATAAATAGAATCATTATTATTTAAATTACATAGGACTTTAATAAATATGATGATTTACGTTATAAAATAATATTGTTTTTTAATTCATTTAATTTTATTATATTTATTTAACTTAAATTTATTTTTATTTCTCACAGGAAAAGTAACAAAATTTATTGCATAAGTATTTTTATATTTTGAATTTGGATTAAAATAATTTGAATCTGTCGGTTGAAAGTTAAGGAAGGAATTTTATTTTATTTTTTCAAGTTTACGTCAGCTTACCTCAATCCAATTGAGCTTTGATATTATTTATTGACTAAACTGTGAAACAATTTAAGGAACTATTATATTCTCACACGCATTTTGATGTTACATGATTAAAGCTTAGTTTTAATAACATTAAATATTTAAAAATTATGTTCAATGTTTTTAAATTAAATTGAAAAATATTAAATTTTTGCAGTTTAAATAAATATATTGTTACTGTTAACATATTTTTAAGAATTATTTTCGTACTCTCATTTATTATAACTTATCTGTTATGATTGTTAGAATTTTATATTAGCGTGTTATTATTTATGCTACAGAGGTATAAATAATGTCAAATGTACACACTACAACTTTAGCTCATCCTACATGAGGACAAAGAGGGTGGATGTCCTTTTTTCAATCCACCTCTGGAATGAGGCAAATAATTTACCCATAGATTCCATCAGTCACCCACGGTGATTTAAAAACATTTTTATTTTATGTCGCTAATGACATTTAATCACTTTTTTTAATTTTTAATTTGAAGAATAATTTTTTAAAAATTTAAGTCAGGCTTATTTTATTTTATTTGAGTTGAATTTTAATTTTCTAATGGTCATATGTTTTATTAAGTTCCTTTTTATATTTAATGTATATATATTTTTCTTACTCAAACGCTTTCATTTTATTATGTTAAATTATTCAAAATACGATATTAACGAAATTCGGCATTGCATTTCTTTTCCTTTCATCACTCTTTACTGGGGAGTTAGCAAACGTTCCGTTTGAACTCCTACCAGATGAAACACATATAATAAGGAATAGATTACTTTTTAGGGATCAATAGGAACAAAATTAGTTAAATCGATGGATTTCGTATTATCTGGATTATATGGATATATGATCTGGATCTTTATACTTTCAAAAAAATACTGAATTTTACTATATCGTCCTAATCTAAAATTTACGTTACCGGATTGCGGTGGGAGGTTCCTGCTTATACAGCCACCTCCAAGAGTCTCTTTTGACCACTATCTTCTTCTAGTTTAGGTTTCTTTAACTTAAGACTTCCAGGACGTTCTATTTCTTGGTGACTTTGGGCTTTCCTCTGGCCGCGTCCACTTTACCTTGGCATTCTAAGAAGATGACCAAACCATCTTGGTTGGGATTCCTCAATGGTGATGTACAGGCCGAGACTGGTCCTTATTATAGTATCCTGCCCCTCTGGTTTTGCCTTCCACCTTCCTTAGACATCACATTTTCATTGCCTAGATTTGTTCTTTAAGCTTTGGTGTTATTATTCAGGACTTAGAAGAATATGTGGGCAGTGGTACGAGTATGGACTTATACAAGTTGAATTTGATATCTTTCCTCATCTCTTTTCTATTTAGGAAGAATTTATTTAAGATAAATGTTCTTGCATTTCTGAGTCATTGTAGTCAGAATCGTGGAGATGAGCACCAAGTCACTTCAATGTTTCGACCTGTATAAGTCTGACTCCTTATACATGTACTCCTGTTTGTTTGTTTTTTGCCAATCCGTATTACATTTGTTTTTTCAGCATTAATTTCCATATTGGTACTTAGCAATTCATGTTGGAGAATATTGAGGTTGTACTACACTTCTTTGTCATTGTTTACTAATACTGTCACACTATTGGCAAGACAAAATTGACTATAACTAAAAGGTCTTTACTTAAGATTCGACAGTTGAAAACGTTCAAACACTCCCTTCACTCTTTCCAACACCATATCGAGGATCAGAATAAACAGCAATGGGCTAAGATTGCAACCTTGATGGATTCCTAAATTTATTCCAATTCTATTCTTGTTCTAACAATGTTTCTCTGATAACTATAAAGGCTAACTCAACTTATACTTTTCATTATTAGTACAAATGTAATTATATGGATATCAATGCAAATTATAAGAAGGGACTGTGAATTTATTAAGCTGTTTGTGCCAGTTCTGCCATATTTAAAAATTTCTAAACTATTAGTACATAAAAAAATAAGTAATGTATTGAAATAGTATGAATGTTCAAAGATTTTATTAAACCATTTTTACTTCTAGAATAGCTCTTTCTTTTCTTGTAAAAAATTTTAATATGGATAGGCGTTGAGATGGTCAAAGACAGGATCCTGCCGGTCAGGAAGGAATTAAACTTTCTCAGTGAAAAGGAGTTGAATAATTTAGCCGAGAAAGGGGGAGCAGGCACTCACTCGTTATCAGAGCTGTAAGGCCAACTCCTGGGAAATCCACTTCTCCAAAGACACCTCTCTTCTGAAATATATTTCTCTCTATTCATATCTGTCTTCTCTTTCCCCATTACTCTCTTCTTATCTAAACTATAATGTATATAAAATGTTCCAAGCGGAAATTATTTGAAGTAACATTAATATTCCAACCATTATATATTTTTTTTAATGCCACTACTTCAACATTGTGAATGTCAGAGGAAAAAAAGGAGTTTTGATTTGAAAAAAGTCAGTAGATGATAAATATGTGTATATGCATATATTAATCGAGTGGTTTAAGAGGATATGTCTATAATTAAGTAGGATGCGAAAGTTTATAATAATATAGTCCAGTGAATCAATCTCACCTTTCTATTGGACCAAGAGCCCGTGAGAGAAAAAAAAAACAGTTATTTTACCCCAATTTTTGATTACTGTAATGAGAACTATATATATATATTAACTGGTCAGAATTGTCGAGTCTGCCAATCATAGTAAGGGAGAATAAAAAATGATTGCTGTTTCAAAAAGTTATTTTTATATTGGGAGCTCCACATCTTTAAAAATTTCAACAACACTATAAAACCTTAACCATTTGTGAGTATACACCCTATTTCTGTTGTTTTCACTCTTTTTTTCCGATAATCCTAAAATATGGTAAAATATTAGGTTTCCAATATGAATAGGATAACACAAGTATATTTTTTTCATTTATGAAAAATAAACAAATGTCTAAGAAACAGAGCAATGCAAAATGACAATGTTGAGATCACAAAATGTTAAAGTCTTATTCAGTGTAGGAACGAAATCAGTGATTATACTTCTACAGTGACTCTACAAAAATGAAAGAAGAATTTTTTTTTAACTCGGAAAAAAATCAAGACAGCAGTCTATTTGTATCTCTGATTCGTTCATAACGAAAAATAATTATATCCCAATCAAACACTAGAACTTTTTTACGAACAACTAACATTCATTTTCGGAGAGAATTCGAGGCGAAATCGGTTTCGTACATTTTCAATACAAGCAGTCAATGCTTCAAATCTTCTTGATGACATATTGTACGATATATGTCGTCTATAAATTTTTTGTAATGACTTGTTTTATCTAGTATTGTCAGCATCAATAATCCAATATAAGCTCTAATTTCATTCCTGGAGGTGTTCTGTAGTTAGTTTAGGGATCATCTTTTTCACTACGTTGAGAGTTTTACATTTGTGTAATGTGCAGTCTCCTCAATTATTTGTTGGTATGCGTAGGGACAATATATCAACCAGTGACCACATAAAATTTGTAGATCACAATTCTCCTATCTCATATCGAATCTCGAATCTCGAAATCACGAATCTCCTAGCTCATATCAGCTAAACGCACCCTGTGAAGAATGTTACCAGAAGGAATGCGTTAATAGTACTGCTGGCTTTGGAGTTTGTAGGTCTGTCATCTTAGTTTGTTACTGATGTTTGCGGGGTCACAAGAGCATTTCTTGTTTATGCACTGAGATGTGGTCTTCAGAAACTTACATTCAATCATTTGCAATATAAATTCTACGTTTAGAGCTTTTTGTCATTCCATACACTTTTTTTTCATATAATTTTATAACCATTAGAACTGTTAAGCCACCTCAAATTGACTCTGCCCTTTTGTAGGAAAGCTTAAATAAAAGAAAAAAAAAGAATGCTTGCTCGGATGGAAACATTTATTTGTTAAGTTAATACAAAAAAAAAATCCTTCAAACATTATATTTCAAGAAAACATAAATTAAATAAAAAGGTCCTTCGAAAAGCAAAATTAAAATTAATAAAACAAACATAATTACTAGTTACAATTATTACAAACATAATTACTAGTTACAATTATTACAAACATAATTACTAGTTACAATTATTACAAATCGATTAACTCCGATGGGTTAGAGGGCTTGAGGTCCAGGTCAGAGACGATATTCTTCTCATAATTCACGTAGGTGGGTCCACAAAGCGAACTGGCGCTCCGATTATTCACGCAGCTATGTCTGGTGACTGTACCTAGGCCATTGAACTTAGGCCACCACTTGTATTGTTGTGGCAAATAATCCCGGTATTTCACCATTGAAACAATACCACAAGTATAATTTTTTTCTTTTTTCATCGATGATTTTTTCCATTCCACGATAAAAATCTACGGCTCAATGAATATTTAATAGTGATATTAAGAACGCCTTGAACTTAAGTTGCATAATAAAAATTTTTGTAAAACCATTATTGGTTTAGGTTATTTGTTAGAGAAAATTTAAAAAAAATGTTCAATGACTTCATATTGAATATGTCGGTTCATACCATATGTGAGATATCAAAATAAAATCATATGTGCTTTTGTACGAATTTAAAATCATGTGCGCTGGATTTCAACTGGTGGTTCGGTTTATTTATCTGTGTATGAGTCAGGCGAGAGTGTGAGCGTCAACCTAGGTGAGTGGAGGTTGACGTGTGGTTTTGAGGTAACACCTTGGCTTGTCAGGTTCATCAAGCTTCACTGCCTAGTAGTTACCAACTCCATCGTGCGTTTGGTCAATTTATCTAGTCAATACAGTAATTAAATATTTTATAGAAATTATCGAGTTTTATCAACGGGTAGATTATCCACAAGTCTGTATGCCATTATAAAACCCATATATCAGATTTACTTATAGTGTATATTTTTTATATAGTAGTAAATATTAATAATTTAATTTTTTATGCCTCTGACGAAAATTATGGACGAAATGGCCAAAACGTTGTGGTGGCATGATTAACGTCTTCAGCGGCAATAGTTAACGTTTGCAAAGAGAGTATTTGAAATGGGTTTGCCACTGTCGAAATTATTATTAACATTTCTATATCTTTAGTATATTTCTTTTAAATATATTTTTAATTATAATTCATTTAAAGTCACATTATTTTACATTTGTTTTAGTGGCAAACCCATTTGAAACCTCCCGCCATATGATCAATTACAATGAATTAATTAAAAAAATAACGTGTGTGGTTATCTAAAAATTATAAATGTTTTGTTATATATGAAGTGTAAATATTGTTCTATTGAAGAATAAAGAACGTAATTATCGTTACGTATATATCTTTATCGTTTCACACGAACACGCACTAAAACGTCATGAAACAAAGGAAATTACTATTGACTTGTGCATCGTAGACTTGATAGTTTTAGTATTTTTACTTTCGATTATAAAAACCAAAGTTTGAATACCAATTAATCGTGGTAAAATGATTACAAGAAGTTATTATAGATTTGATGACTAGAAGATTAAATGAGATTTGATAGATTTATTTTGAAATATAAATTCACTAAAAAAATTGGAGTTATACTTATTATTTTATTACTGCACCTCTGCAGGTTTATCCTCGTTAATTTCATTCCTATTTATGACATGATCAAGAACATTATATTATGAAATATTATTAATAGGTGAATAACAATATCTTGACTAAAAAGTCCTAAAATTGTCGATCATATTTCACTTAATACTCAATAGTTTAAAAGCTAACTACCACATGATAAAAAATACTAGATCCTTATTCAAAATAGTGGAAATTTGCTAATATTTGAGCCCTCATAGACCTCTTTACGTTTGCTAATTCCTGAAATATAGTAGTTCAAATATCAACGTTTTTATTCACATAAGGAGAAATTAAAATTGTGTGAAAATATCTTGGCATATAACATGTAAACTGTTATAAAACAAAATTTAAAAGTACTTTATGATACAATTACCTAAAATCTAATGAGCACTGTTTGTGTCTGATAGTCCTTGAGAAATAGTTTATAAACATCAAATTATTTTTTTTATACTGCAGAATTCAATACCATAGCATCCGCCCTTTACTTTTGCATATCAAGGACTAGATATAATGTATTCGGTTCACCCTCTGGTTCAACGATTTCATGAATACTTAATAATGTTAAACCAAATAGGTAAATCAGTCTACTTCGTCTGGGCCCCCGGACATGTTGGTATTACAGGAAATGAAATGGCCGACAAAGCTGTTAGAGAAGCACTAGTCCTCCCAGGTAGAACCAAAGCTATCTTAACTGCAAAGGAAATTGTTCGCCCTTTAAAGGAATGCATAAATAAAATATGACAAGCAATCTGGGATGAAAGTCTGTCCAGTAAATTAAAATCTATAAAGAAGGATGTGAAGTCTTGGATTACATCAACCCGAAGTAGACGCCGCGAAGAAGTAGCGATCACCCGACACAAAATAGGACATATCCGAATGACACACGTCCACCTCATAACAGGAGAGGTCCCTCCAAAATGTTCGAAATGTAATGGTAATCTGACCGTCGAACATCTCTTTGAAGATTGCATTTATTACAAAATAGCACTGGACCAGTTAAGGATACCAACAAATATTCCAATGGCGCTGAGAAACGACGAATCCGTAATAGAAATAATTAACTAAATTCATCCATAAGACTAACTTAATGATCAGCCTTTAATTATTTTATTTGGCTCCTTACTTTACTTTATTTTTAAAATTAGAATAGCCCGTTATCTTCTTTTCATCTTTCTCTCACCTGTATCGCAAAAAACTCTATTTAAAAAAAATATAAGTTAATCGAACACTATTAAACAAATTATAGCCTAATAATTGATTTTTAATTATAATTAGATGTACTAATAGATATCTGTACGTTTAATACTAATATTTATTGACATACAGTTTCTAAAAAAATATTTTTCTTTTCTAAATAACAATACATTATGTTATTTTTTTTCAAATATCATGCTGCAAAGAAAGATATTCATTAGAATCTACTTTATGGTTCAATCACCCAGCTTTGATTTGAGTGATAAGTTTACCAAATATGTCAGGGACTATCGAACGGACAAATATCTATCACGCATATTGAAGCTTGGTACCATACTAGTACAATGTACCAGGAATAAATATTTTTTTCTGGTCTGTACCGATTTATTGATATGAAATATTAAAAGGTGAAGAAAAGAATCGCTCCCTAGAAATCCAGTTGGGATTGGAGGTGTCAAGCTAATCTGTATTCCAGGCCCCACCGCTCTTTGCCTCACTGATTTATTTACTGTGGTAAATAATTCATGTGTTAAATCAGTTATACCTTTCCGATTCTATAAATCGAAGAAAACAAAAACGGTAATGTAAATGTGGGTGATTTGGATTCAATATCGACTAACAAATTTTATAATGGAAAAAAATTAGAAAATTTGATTGATTGATGGATGGGAAGTTTAGACCGTTTGTATAGTAAGTGCTGGAACAGTTTCCTATCTTTTCAGTCTTGTTTGAGGATTCCAAGCTAGTCATTTTTCCATATGCAGTCCAAGGTAGCGGATCTGTTCACCAGTGGTAAGAGCAATATTATTAAACGATAATGTGGGGGTAGTTCGTTGGTTTACGACGAAGGATAAAAGTGACTTAAAGGGATTAACTCTAAAATTTAAACGTGTTGATAATAAGCTGGATAAGTTACCGTTACAGTTGCCCAATCACTATTAATGTTTTAATGAGGTTAAAACCTCGGAATAGAAACAATTTTAAGTTAAGAAGTAATAAAAACATGACATTATATGAGAACAATATTTTCAATCTCCATTACTGTTGGCAAGGCGCGAGAGTTCACTAAATATAGTACTAGCTCAACTGATCATATATTTTCTTATAAATGTCACGCCAGACCTATTGTTAAAGTACTTTCACGATAGTAAATCCTGTCATTACTTATCCTGTCACACAGTCTACACCGTGGCAGTATCGTTGATTTTTCTATCTAATTGTATGTAATAGATAAGAGATAATACTGAGGGCTCATATTTAGTTCCGGATATCGTAATATTTATTGCAAATGTAAATATATATATTATATTATTTTGTAGAAACAATTAATTAATCCTTATTAGGTTCGAATATTATAAGAATAATTATCCACAAGATAACAAGAGAGAGAAGACAGGCTGTGGGAGACAAGGAAAACAAGAGGAACATTAACTCTGTAACGGTGTTAATAATTAACTCCAAACAAGGCGTCAACTGTTGGCCGCTAACTCGGCGTGTTGTCCCTCAATGGATGGGTCCTTTGTTCTCAATGGAACTTCAAAATACCCTTCGTTTTAAAAATAATGTGGACGTGGATAGTAGTGATTAACTTACTTTTTTTTTTTATTATTTCGTCAATTTTTTGACCCTAAAATAACTAATTATTTATCGTGATTAAACTGAAGAAAAAAAATAAAATAAATTTAAGATAAATAATAGTTATGAGAATAGCTTACCGCAAAATAAGGAAAGATTGGGCCATGTTGGGCAAGAATAGGCCATTGTGACTAGTGTTATTTAGATCAGATTTCAATAATTTTATTTCTCAGATGTGCTAAGACAGTAAACCATACCCGTATTAACCAGGGTGCAATATTGTGTTCTCTTGACTGCCTAAATCTTAAATCTAGACCGGGATAGACGCCATTTACAAGGATCCGAACAAACCACGGATATGAAACGTCAGGAAGGCCCAAGAGAGAATGAACACGAACAAGACAGGGCTGTGAATGAAAGCACAAGTAGGAGGTCGTAAATCACTGCTCTACGGGTCAGAAATAGCCAACTGACTGGATAAAAGTTTAAGTGTGATAGATGGCTACAGCCTACATCTCTTCCTCCAAGTTATATTTCACGGCTTTATTCCAACCTCTGTCTTGTTACTCTTCGTCAGGAAGGTCAGCGATGCTTTTTCTCGTTGTGAAGAGTCTGTGGTGGATGTGTTAGAGGTTCAAGTGATTTTGGAAATGATCGGAAAAGTAAAAATACTTAATTTTTTATAAAAAGTTTTATTTTATAAGTAGGTGATAATTAAATGAGTTGCGTTTCCGTGTCGACAATAAAAAATTTTACTTAGTTCACTACTACTCAGCTAAGATGCTCTCAGCTTGAACTAATGTTGATGTGTGGATCGCTGCAATCAATCTGAAACTAACAAAAAGCTCTTCTCATGTCGAACTATTGCCATAAAACAGGTTTTACATCAGAAGGGTTAAAATGCTTTACATACTCGTAACTGTAGTGGTACTGATTGGATTCCGAGCGGGGTGGGTCGATTTTTATTTTTGACGACCCCACACAAGAAAACTTGACTCTCCTAATCCTAATCGGAATAGGCCTGTTACTTTTAGGATAATCTTCCCCTCCTCCCATATTTCAGATGTGAACAGGAAAAATTTCGCTTTAAGAATCTATGACTTTCTTGTGGGATCTAGTACTTTTGATATTTAGAGAGAATAAAAGAAAAAATTAGTTTTACCATTTTTGAATTATTAAAAAGTCGAAGAGAAGTGCTGACCATAAACTACAGAAAGGTGTTCTAAAATATCTCTTCAAGATTTACTTGGTCACACTTATAAACATACATTGTGTCCTTATTCTAACCTCTGTCTTCCAGGTCTGGAATTAGAATGAATTCTGTGGTTCTTCTGTGGTCCACCAGCCTTAGATAGAGCTTTTTCTACACCTCATTTGGAGAAAGCCACATCTATTGTCTTTGCTCGGAAAAGAGCTTACACGTTTGGGACATGTGCTCGATCACCTTCTCCAAAATCACAGAGAGGACAGGAGCCAATATGGAGTTCAATATTTTCAATGTTAAAAATATGAATGATATATTTGTTACAAAGGACTGAATTGGTAATAAATGACTTTGAAACATTTTTAAAAAAAATCAACTACCTACTCCCGCTTCCATATCCATTTTCATAGTAATTAAGTTTATAATATACACAGGGTCACCGCTTGGTGGTGGTGAGATGTACCACAAGTAAAAAGAACTTAACCAAAAAAATCTCCCTATTTTATACTGGTGCAATTTTTAAACCAATAGCTTTAGGTTTAGCTTTTCTTTGATAATAACACAGTCTTTAAATTAAAATAATAAAATAAAATTTTGAGAATATACTTACACAATGGAAACAGTTAATGCTTGTTGTTTATACATAAAATATGTATTTAAGGAATAATCAATTGTGTACCATTCATTTACTTGCTACTCTTCTAATAACTTCTAGTTAGTTCAAGCTTTCAGAAAATTTTTAAATCAAAATATTCAATTTATTTTTCTATACAAGTTATGAGGTGAGTAAATATGTACATATAAGTACAACGTTATAAATAGTATATGTTTCTTAATCAGGCTTCGAAAATTTCATTTGTTAGACTAGATTTTAGATTGTAACATTAATGCATGTAAGTGTTAACAAAAGAAAATTCAGTTACAGAAATAGATCGTTATCAACTTTGACATAATTTTATTTATAGAATGGCCAATGGTAACGATGAGGTTAAAACTTTTCAATAGTTTAATAGTATAAGTTCAATTAAGTTAATACCAAAATTGCAGGGTATTTGTAAGAAACGTTGAAAAATAAACACAAGTTTTATTTTAAAAAACACCATAGGAAGTTTAACTTTACTTGGTCTTATGAAAAATATATACATGTTCATTAATAAGCTCACATTTTAAACCCCCAACTTCCACACTAATTAAATATAATTCTAAAATACAATGGGGGTACCTGGAATAATGTGCGACCAGGTCCCGTGGTAAAATAAATACGTGGTTTTTTTATATAACCTTGGTCCTATCATTGTTGATATAGTCTGCATTTTATTGATTTAAAATAATTACCCATCTCACATTTTTGCTAGTATTGATAAATTGAAAAGTAAGGTAAATTATGAAAGGAATGATTAATAAAAAAAAAAAAAATTACAAGGTTCAAACTTTCGCTTTGAACAGCCCCGATGAAGCCCTTCAAAGTGGGGCGAAACGTCGGACATTAAAATAGTTATAAACTATTTGTTCTTTTTTCACTGCAACCCTGACCATCTTTTTATATTTAAATTTTTACGGTCAACTATATATACATATATATATAGATAAAAAAAAAAAATTTTCGGATATAAGAATAGTAATATAGAGAAATTATACATCGTTGGAAAGCGAAAGATTTTAGGAAAAAATTAATATTTAATATATAAAGTCGTAGAAAGTAATAGAGATATATATTACTATAATATGTTCAAAAAATAATAAATAAAAGGTCTATTCTAAAGACTTTTGACCTGGCGGGCGCATGCACAGTGGGCGCAATCTGATAACTTCATATCACATTATTTATTTAAAAAATACTATTTTCATTTCACTCAACCTATATATGAGATTTTCTGTAGACAGGGTTGTTAAATCCATAAATTATATAACAAATTTAGCATTAATAAATAGTTAAAAGCAGAATATAAATATTAGTAAACAGTTGTATTTTTGTATTTATGCCGTACTTTTACAAAAGAAAAATGTTAATATTTTGTTTTAAAAAATATTACCCAATACTTTTTTGAAAATGTCCTCATTTCATTTAACGTCAACTTTTTCTAAGCCATAAGGTAAAAATGGTGAAACCAAAGTACCCATCGGAATATCCTAGAGCAAGAACGGATATAGAATCGGAACGGCAATGGCGTAGGGAGAAGAATGGGGTCTAGATATATTGCAGAAGGGAAGGGGGGCACTTGTGTGTAATCTGCCAGCCAGTTTCCTCCTCGACTTCCACAAAAGTTTTAGCTGAGGGTCCCCACAGGCCATTTTTCAGCACCATTGGTTTTCGATTGAAAGATGGCTTACCCCGAGGCATACCCTTTAGTCTCTGGGAGCTGAAATTCAATCTACCTCTGTGGTCTTTTGTTGGACAATAGGTAATGGTTTTTCTCGTTGTAAAATTGGAATAAAAACAAAGCGGTGCTACTTGCTTTATTCAGTAAGTATTGATTTAAATCTAACACTATAAGCAATGCATTTGTTTGAAAAAATTTTTTTTTAATATTTTGGTAGTGGGAGAAATTGTATTTATGAAATAAGTGAGCGTTGGCCACTGCTGATGTACGGCTGTGAAGTCTGGGGAACGACATCATTTACAAAAAGGAAAAAACCACAACCTTTTCAAAAGTTCAAGTCCTAAGAATCACAGTTAATGCTCCTTGGTTCATAAAAATAGCCAATTGCATCGCGAATTACATAGGGAGTCAATAGAGAATTACATAAAAAAACGGTCCATTTATTAATTAAATCAATTTTATATCCAAATCCGTCTGAACACTTTATTTATTCATTAATCCAACGTTTCGGCCTTTCTAGCCATCTTCAGGGACATCTTCAATACAAAAATCCTTCTCACATTAATTTATAATTTCTATTTGCAGGCTATTCTGCCCAGGTCATTTTCATTATTTAAAGTTCAAAACCTCTTTATTTAAAATTTAAAACCATTAACATTTATTTTTTCTATAAGATTATCAACAGTATAAAACACCACACCATATAACAAACTGTTTGTTGTATAACTGTTGTTTGTTATATGGTGTGGTGTTTTATACTGTTGATAATCTTATAGAAAAAATAAATGTTAATGGTTTTAAATTTTAAATAAAGAGGTTTTGAACTTTAAATAAAGAAAATGACCTGGGCAGAATAGCCTGCAAATAGAAATTATAAATTAATGTGAGAAGGATTTTTGTATTGAAGATGTCCCTGAAGATGGCTAGAAAGGCCGAAACGTTGGACTAATGAATAAATAAAGTGTTGAGACGGATTTGGATATAAAATTGATTTAATTAATAAATATTACCTTGTCTCAAAAAATTTTTGAAATAATATAATTAAAAACGGTCCATGTTCACCAAAAAAGTTCTACTCCCAGTTGCCGACAGTTAAAGGAGCCTGAGAAACCCAACCTGAACCCTAAGACTGAAACCCTGGCTACTGCAGGACATTCTTTAATAAATTCTGTATTTATTAATTCATAGATACACTACCTCTATTTTACTTATTATTATTTTTTTTTCTTTTCTTGTCTCTTTTTCAAATTAACTTGTTTCTTTTTACTATAATGGTTTGTTTTGTTAAGTGTACCAATATCATTATTTTTTGTTATTAATTTTACTTTTCTCTTTTTATTTATCTATTTATTTTATCATTTTTTCCCTTTTAATTATAACATTGTACATAGTTAATGGCGTCTTTTGTACTATACCCCCTCTTCCATATTCAACTGTTAAAAAAAAAAAATGTAACAGATATATGAACCATATAAGACCCACCAGGCCGATATGGTATAAAATAAAATAAAAAATGAGTGTTGTAATCTAGTTGAGGATGGTAAGGGCTGCAAAATCAAAAAGGAAACTACAAAATGAATGCCAACGTTTCAGCCCACTTTTTTATCAATTATTTGGCAAACTAATTTCGTTTTAATAACAAAATTCAATAAAGTTGTTAATTGTATAATTATATAGAGTGAATATTTATATTAAGAAAAGTAATACGTCATTACTTATAAACATTTTCATTGTTATACTATTTTTTAATCGGACTAAACATGTTTATTTGTTAATCATAATACTTGATAATGATTAATAAAAATACTTTTAGATCTTATTATTTTTTTATTATAAAATTTTATCTAAGGCTTTACCACAATGCGTTTATTATTAGATTTTTTTAAAAAAAAGTCTATTATTTATCTATGAAATATATAAAATGGATATAATAAAAATAAGTATAATATAAGTCTCTAAAATGAATATAATAAAACAAAAATAATACATATTTCATTCATGCATTGGATTACAATTATTATAATACTAGGCAATTTTTTAATTATAAATGTTTTATCTTTTTTTTCTTACTTGCTCTCAGTTATACATATAATAAATGTTACCATATTTTCAGCAATGAGAATTTTAAATTGATAATATAATATTTATGTAAAGATAATAATAATATTTTACTATATAATATGAGTCTTATTAATCGTAGTAATACTACATGTTTTTTTTTTTGTGTTTTTTTTTAGATGGGATGTATATGTATTTTTAAGGATTGTTGACAATATTTAATGCATGATATCAGGGATTGGATTTGAAACGCAAAACGTTATCCAAATCAAGAATAATATGTAAATGTTCCAGGATATTTTTGCCCACAAATTGCCAAATATTTTTCGGCCAATTATTGGATTGGTGTTTTACCTAATGTTGGAAAATTCAGAGCTATATTGCACTCAGATGGGTTGGTTATATAAAGGTAGGACAATGCATAAGGGCTTGAGTAAATGAATTTTAAGTTTGAGAAGCAAAATGGTGCCAAACTCGGTCAAAAGCTTTTCCTACATCCAGAAATGCACCCGAGCAATATTCCTAACGTTCAGGAGATGAGGAAATGTAGCCAAACCAGTCGGATTTCTTGTTAAAGAGTGGAATATACAGGGAAAAAAACGCATTGATGAAAAGTAAGATTTGTCTTCCTATAAGTTTCTTTAATTTCTTTTTTGAACACTTTTTTTTAGTATATATTATTTTTTTTATAAGTGTTAGGCCTAGTTATTTAAAAGGCTGTTTTAAATTATATATACTGCTAAGATTTAAATAGACACACGTTGGTGGAAGTTGTAAGCTTGAGTGGAAGGGCTGAGAGTGTGCTTGCCCGAGGGAATTCTTTTAGAGCTCGCCTCACTTCCCCACTTTACGGTGAGTGTCGCTGAATGTTCGGCTCCCAGTTTCTTCCAGGACATTTTGTGACCTGATTTCAAGATTGTTTTGAGCTCTAATTCTTTTTTTGGGGCCTAACTAATTCATTTACATTTTATTATTAATCCAAATATGAACTAAAACATATCTGAAACTTCTTAAACCTCTTTATTACTTAATTTGAGGTTGATTGGGTTACAGCTCTATGAGTTAGCTAGCTAAGAACAACATTTATATTGCGTTATTACTTCAGAACATTTATCATATTATTACATAATTTATTACGTTCCATTGGGAATTCCCTTTCTAAAGATGGTTTTAATCACCATCTCCCACTTAATCTCCTTCTTTCTCTCCCTCCCTTCTATATAAGGACTCTTTGTCAACATAATATTTATCAGATTGAAGAAAGTTGGTCCTGGTGGTTAAAAAGAAAAATATTAGAAAAACCTCTTAAACTAAAAGAATGTGAACATAAATGGATAATAATTAATAATAAGTACATTAACTAATGATGGAAATGAACTTTTAGCGCTGGACTTACAATTAGCGAAATCATAATTAATAAAAGTAATAACAGATAAGATAGGATCAAATGAAGGAAAGAATGAGGAAATGAATGAAAGTAAATAGACGAAAAAAGAAGTAATATAAATGCTAATGTGATAACTGATCGATAAAGAATTGGACGTAACAAACAAAAATCGGTGGGAGGAGAGCATAGTTGGGGGAACTAACTTAGGTTCACCGGGGAACTCTATTTATTATTATATCACTAATTATTACTTCAGTTAAAATTTTAAATTCTAACACTCATTACTGTGCTTTTTATTAATTATTTTTTTAATTCATTTCTTCCTTTTTTATTTATATAGCTACCTACGTATATTTTTAAACGGTTTTATTTAGCTCACCACGTTTGTTTTATTTATTATTTATTCTTGGGTCAAATTTAGTAATTCAAATTTCACCCTCTTCCTGTCAACCGATTAATCTGAAATTTTGTATACACTTTGGATTTTGGTGACAATACAATTATGTTTATTCATTATCATTATAAATTCAAGATGGCCGCCGCTACAAAATGGCGGATAATTTAATCCCATCAATATGGGTATCAAATGAAAGGGCTCAACAAGCAGAATACAACATACTATAAAAAATTGAAATCCAAGATGGCGGCCGCTACAAAATGGCGGATAACGTAGGTTTTATCAATCCCATCAATATGGGTATCAAATGAAAGTGCTCAACCAGTAGAATACAATGTACTATATAAAATTAAAATCCAAGATGGCGGCCTCTCAAATAAAAGGGCTTGACAAGAAGAATACAGTGCACTATACAACCTCAATATTTAAGATCATTGGTGGCGAATCGAGTTTCAGAACAGAGGAAGTCCTCATTTGCATATGGTTGTTTGGATCGAAGATCACCCGTCTGTTGCGACACCTGAAGGAATAGCTCGCATTGATTCAGTCTGTAGTACTGCCATTCCTCCAGAAACTTCAGAACTATATGAATTAGTTAAAAATTGTCAAATACATCGACACACTAGTACCTGCACGAAAAATAATTCTGTTTGTCGTTTCAACTTTCCACGCTCGGAATGCTTAGAGACACATGTTATTGATCCTTCATCTAACGAATTCATCTACAACGGTGGTCGCATTTGCGTTCTGAAAAGAAAAAGTGAAGATGGTTGGGTAAATAATTACAGTCCTGCTTTGCTAAAAATGTGGAAAGCCAATATGGATATACAACCGTGTGGTACAAATGAGTCGATTGCGTATTACATCGCTAAATACGTGTCAAAATCAGAACCTACAAACCTAGATGGTGAAGTATCTCGAGCTATTCAACAAATTAGAAGAGAAGAAACTGACGTCTCGCGTAAGCTGTTTAAAATATGCATGCGCATATTAAGAGAACGTCAAGTTTCAGCCTGCGAATGCGTATTCAGGCTATGCCATTTGAGTATGCGTGACAGCTCGAGAAAAACAATTTTTGTAATACTCGTAAAGCGGAACAAAGGTATTAAGTGTTGAAGTTTAATGAAGCTGGTCAAGCAGCAGGATATTGTGCCAATACAAATACAGTAAGTACAATTACGGGACGGCTGAAAGAAGAATGTTGCCTTTAATACTATCATGGGCTTCTACAATACATAAAATGCAGGGCAGCACTGTGGATCACGCAGTCGTATACTTAGGTGCGAAACTGTTTGAAGAAGGTCAAGCCTACGTGGCTCTTAGTAGAGTAAGATCTTTGCAGGGACTACGTATAGAGGAGATGGACTGCAATAAACTAACGGGCAAGAAACCTTGCAATAATGAAGCACTAAATGAATTAAACAGAATGCGAAATAAAAACTAAAAACTAGAAAATAAAAATAGGTAAAAAAACTTTTTAAGTTAAACAGTTTTATGTTAAACATATATTGCAATGTTTATGATAAATGCACTAAAAACCAAAAAATAATAAAATAGATACAGTCGTGGGAATTATAAACTTATTAAAATTATCGACTTAATGTGCGATAGAAGAATCGTTTAATTCGTCGTTAGGCAGTTGGCCCGCAGACGGTGAGGAAATTACTTACTATTTTCTTGCTCATGGAAATTCCAATAGTTATACACTCCATGTAAATAAAAGAGATGTTTCGACTAGTTTATCGTTGGACATTCACACTGCTGGCTGGCGAGGAATCGTTTCACTGCTCGTAGTTTGTCTTTAATCGACAAAACATATGATAAAAGTACTACTCACTCACCACTATGAAACCCTAAAACTCGCTTATAATCGAGCTTGCTAGCTTGTTTCCACATTCTAGTCCTACTTATCACACGTCCATCGTTGTCGGTTGAACAACTGCCTAATTATAGTGTAACATTACAAAACAAACATTTTAATCAACGATTGTAGACAATTGACGTGCCCCACGGTTTTATTTTAGTCTAGTCAATGCATATGTTTATAATTCCCACGACTGTATCTATTTTAATATTTTTTGGTTTTTAGTACATTTATCTTAAACATTGCAATGCATGTTTAACATAAAAAGTTGTTTTACCTATTTTTATTATATTCTTATAATATATTATAATGTACAATGCAGGAATTATGAGGGCCCAAAATCAACCATGTAAAATTCTTTTTCAATTAAAAAAAATTTTTTTTTTTTAGGTTGCTGCAATTTATTAAGCAATAAAAATTCAAATTGAGGATTAAATTATCTTTCATAATAACAATTTTTCGATATTACAATAATTATATAGATATTCAGACTCCCCTCCGTATTGGTTTTTAAAATTCGCCATGGATGCAGAAGGATCATACGGGGTCCTGACATAGGGTCAAAACATAGTCTTCCAATACTTAATCTTTAATTTATTATTTATTCCTGCCTCCAATTTTCAATCAATAGTTTAAATTATAAACGTTTTTATGATAAATAGCCTACAGAAATAACTTAGGAATGGATGTAGAACCGAGTTTGTTCAGTACCTCTAATACCACAACCGAGACACGTAAATGAATTTAGTTATATAAATTGTTTGGACAATAATCATAATTCCAGAATTTAATCAACGAAAAACAGTTATAAAGACTCTACATTAATAACGATTATCAGTTAACCAACTACAATAGTTGGTATTTATATTAAAATCAACGTTTAATAAATAAGAGCTATTTTTATGGGATATGCTGTTATTGTCGCTTTCCCTAAGACAATGATTCTGAAGCCCACCGTAAGATACGCAAATAATGACCTTGGCCAGAAAAATAAAGTGGAAAGGGAAAAGAAGAAAATTTACGATAAATGCATCTCTTTCCTCAAGGAAAGTTCTGTTAGAGGGTTACGGAGAAAGAGACTTCAACGTGAGAGACTTCTGGTTCAGAGCTCGCGGAACAATACCTAGCTCAACTAGGTACCCAGACTCATGGAGGAACACGTTATCAACGTGTTGCTATCAAGAATTAGCAAAGATGACTGTTTACATCGGGACCTGCTCGTGCTATACTGTAGGTGTCCCGAGTGTAATTTTATTATTAATGAGGGCTGAAGATTGTGAGACACTTTCTGCTCATAACAACATGCATATATTTCATTTAATTTATAATGTTAATTCCCTGGAGGGGCAAACTGGTTAGTGAGTTAGATATAAATTATTCATCTATAGTAATATAAGAAAAGGACAAACAAGTTTGGGTGGTCTCATGGCAAAAATAACAATGTGCTTATCTGGTGACGTCTTCGCCGCCGCGGTGACGTACTGTAGTCGCTACCCTCGTCTAGGTGTGCTGTGGGCGAAATGGTGAAAACCATGTATCTCGCCCGATGTCTGAAAAGACGTATTTCCTCTTCAAGGGCTGGCCAGCGTGTCCTGGACTCCGGCGTGATGGTAGGGGTAGGCCTGGTCCTTGCATGATGTTTAGGCTGGGGCGGCATTGCAGTCGCAGCGTCTTCGGAGCCTTCCGGTGTCCGCGGAAAGGGGGGGCATCAGAAAGTGAGACCCCCGACCCCGACTTTATATATATCCAAAAAAAGAATGGAAACATCGGATTACTTAAATCCGACAATGACAAAATATAATCTAGACTCCCTGGGAATCATCCAGGGGAAGGATGACATGCATATATTTTTATATTTATTTCTATTTCCTATATATTCATTACATTTTTATATCTATTTATTACTTTTTTATATATATTTATTACTGCCTTTATCAATTATTTTTATTTATTATATTTTATATGTACTACTTTTTAAAATTTTTTATGTGTATTTTAAAGTATTCATACATCCTTGTAGATAATTATTAAGTCTTTTTTATAAGTTTTTAATTAAATAGTACTTATGTGCGAAAATGCGAATTTTAGTTTTTAATGTGTATATATTGTTATTTTATTTTAAAAAAATTATCATTTATATTTAATATTTTTATTTTTGATTGGTCTTAATTGTAGACAACCACATTGCCCAAGTAAAAGTCCTTCTGTAGTGAGATCAAACTTCCAATTGAAGGA
>NW_027108122.1:264827-274701 GCF_000696795.3 Halyomorpha halys | reverse complement strand
TACTTATCACAAAGTATAATTTTACTATCCTATGCCTATATTTTACATGAATTAATTTTTTTTTACTAGGTATAAGCGTACTGTGTATTTAACAACCAATACAGTTCGGCAGAACAACTTTTTTGAATACAGTTTTTTTCTCCTATTTGTAGATATAGAAGATGAGTTTATTAATTAAACATCCATTTTTATTGAATGAGTTGTCCATAATCAAGCAAGAAATAGGGATACAGTTTTTTCTTAGCTCTTTCCCTTTTATGCTCTGTTTTTTTTTTGCTGAATTAGAGCTGTTTCTTTTAGTAATTACAAAAATAGCTCTTTGTAAATGAATCTGACCACTAAACGAGCGATCCCTCCTTCCTTTAGTTACTAATTAAATATTAACATTATATTTATTTTTTTTAAATAAATAAATAATTCTCATTAAAAATCGTATATCTGTGAAATGATTTGAATAAAAAGAATTGAAATTATAGTATTTTAAATTTATATAAGGATAGATTATAGATTATTTTATTAATCAGCAATTCAGGGCCAACCCTAGGGACTAAGAACAATAACGCCAAAATTAACTGTCTTGCATACCCTTCTAGCGGAAACACAAGAGGTGGTTGCCCAAATAAACACGCTCTCGAAAATAGCAAAGAAAACAGGCTTACAATTATCTTTTGAGAAGGTGGAACTAATAAACATTGACGCGGGTTTGAAGAAGGAAACGGTTGAAACCAAATATGGAACAACAGTGACTCAAAGATTTTTTAAAAAATTTTCCAATTTTTAATTTTTTTTTAAAATGGTATTTGGTAATTTGTGATGACAATAAAAATGAATATGAAATGCGCTTTTCTAAAAAAAAAAAATTGAACTACTTTACACGAAACAATACGCCTAATTTTTCTCATAACTTTTTTTTTACCCAAGAATTCCAGGATTTCATTATTTTAAAACCTTCCCATGGTGAAAGGGAATATTTTGAAAAAAAAAACGCGTAAATCGCCCAGTTATTCAAATTCTTATTGTGAACAAAGATTTTTTTTTTATATATATTGATTTTTGACTAGACGTAGATAGTGAGACATAGCTAACGATTAAAAAAAGGTATTAAAATAATTTAAGTAAGAGTAGATTGTGTACATCAGAGAATATTTTGAACCATATAATGTGGGGGTCACTGGCGTACCTTCATGGCGGTTAACAGCCTTCATGGGCTCTTTATAGACCTTTTCCATCCAACTTAATAGGCCATGTAGCGAAAATGGGTCCTTGAGAGACCCGGTATTTCGGTCCGAAGGCAGAAGGTTAAAGGGAGGATTTCGTCGTGGATATACGATGTTGACGGAGTTGGGAGTTGGCTAAAGGGACCTCTGAATAAAATGGACGACTAAACGAGAACCGTTCTTCCATGAACTGAAAACCAACAGTTCATTAGTACTTTTGATAAGTATAGGTAAAAAAAAAATTATAATTTAAACAAAGACATATTTAAATAAATAATAAAGATCAGGTAGATAAATAAGATAATTTTTTACTATGTTTGGTGGGTATAGTAAATAATGAAATAACTTCTTAATTCGTGCGGTTTCGGCCTACGTTTTTGTCCTTCATCAAGGCTGTATGATATAAATGAGAGTTAGAGGAATTTCATGGGAGGATATAGAAAAACAATTAAAATAGTACCCTATATGAAAATAAAACCATAACATATATACATTATACTAGACAAAGAAGTATAAATTATAAATAATAGATAGTTGTATATCTAAAGATAAGGAGTAAGAAGAAGGAAAGAGGAGTTAAGATGTAAAGTAGAACAAAGGGAAGTTTGCTTGAAATAAAAAAGAAGGGATAAACAAAAAACATAAAAAGAAAGGAGTGGCGTAATAGGATAGAGATAACAAAAGAGCAAAAAAGGGTGAATAAAATAAAATACTGTTGAAAAATAAAAACATTTGAAGTTAGTTACTTTTTACTAGACTTTGGAGTTTGTTTTTTCTTCTAAAATACAATAATGGATAATTAATCGATAAAAATAAATGAATAATAATTGAGGCTGTAAACGGGCAAAAGTTCAGAAAATGTCGTAGTTCAAAATTTTTAGGAATCCAAAAGTATTGTGTATCCAAACGTTGGTTGTCGGCTATGTGTAGATATTTTAAAATGACAATATCATGTGATATTAATATCCGTTAAAATAACGTTAAAAAAAGTAAAGCAAAAAAGATGGGAGTTATTAACCTGTCTTGTGTATCACTGATCCATCCTATACATGTCCTTAGAACAATGACATTTAATAAAGGTTACATATCCAGTAAAGGTAACTTAGTCCCAAAGCGTATTACATCGTAGATGTCACAGGACTTTTGACCTTTAGTCATGCAAAGGGATTATCAGTTGTAAAAAATGCAATATCTTCATTAAAATATTTTTCTATGCATCTTTACACTAAAATGATTTCGATGACCGATCGATGTTACAGTACAAAATGTTATACAATATGTAAATATTTTTTAATAAATATATTAAATTATAAAAAAACAAATATAATGAAAATAAATAAAACTAAGTTTAAACAACAAATAAAGTACCGAACAAAGTCGACAAGACATTCACAAGTACGCTACAAATTTCTGGTCAGTAAAGCTGCAAATCCATTTTGAATACACACTTTGTTTCGTCTCAAGCCGTTCTTAATTTCGGAAAGGTACACTTTTTATTTAATTTATTTATTATTTATCAAATAGTTAACTCAGTTCGGAAAACAAGAGCGTGTCTCAGAATAAAAAAATTAACTTTTTCATACCTTGTTAATAAATAGTTTATGTATAGTATTATAACTAACCAAGTACTATCAAATAATTAATTCTAAAAAAAATATATAAAAATAAAATTTTATTTAAATAATCAAATATTGAGACAGGGAATAAAAAATAACTATTAAAAATAAATGATTCCGGCCAGGATCGAACTGGCGACCTTCTGCGTGTAAAGCAGATGTGATAACCACTACACCACGGAACCGATAGAAGGGGAGGATGCTAATTAAAAATAACTCAATTCTTGATTATACCTTGGTACAAGTGACAATTTCAGTTGTACATAATTTTGCCAAATAATATAGATAATATTTTTTTTTTTTATTGTTTCATAATTTTATATTTACTAATTTTACTGTTGGTTATTAGTCATTGTTTGTTATTTGGATGAAACTCTCCTGAGAAAGGAAGTTGGCATTGAGTTTACGTGTCAAGGAAACAATTATAATCTTAATGAACTTGAAATAAATTTATAATTAATGAAATGGACTTTATAATACTAGTTTCTTTTTGTTTTTAAAAGCTTAGTTATTCATATCAAACAAAAAGTTATAATTAAAATAAAACATGAAATCAATAACCAATAATTATAGTTATAATAGAAATAATATGTTTATAATTTTCAAACTCTTTCTTGCAAATTTACAGTTAATAAATATTTTTTTCTTTTAATAGCTTAGAATAGATCTAGTACTTTTAATCCGTATGGATATCTTATTGTTATTATAATTATATTATATGTAAATTCTTTCTTTACTTATATATTAAACAAAATAATTCTATTACTTCATATTAATACAAGTGACGCGGCTTGGAGAGAAGCTCTTTCATATCATCTACAATGGGTGGCTGGGCTAAATATATATATGTATAAATATATTTTTTATTTTATTCATTTAAAAATAATTACATCCAATATGGCACGATCAGATGACAACATCCATCGGTCGGTTTCAAAATAACACAACAATTATTGACATAAGGGAAATGTAATTATTACGATTTTGACTATTAGAGCGCTGTGGAGTCTATACAATTTTTAAGCTAGATGAGTACAATATGAATTGATCTCAAGGATACAACTTATAATTTAATTAACATTAAAATTAAAATGATGTAAGAAAATAATTATTACAAAATTAAATTAAAAAAAAAACTCAAAAGAAATTGAAGTGAATAATAATTTTATATAATAATGAGAATAAAACAAGATTATACAAAATACGATAAAAATATGGATCCAATAATATCTAAATAAATGATATCTGTAAGTAAGCACACATACGATGCTAATTCTAATCGTAATGTAATGAATAATTATGTAGAGTCAAGAATAAACCCAGATATGGTCATTTGGTGAATCAAAATCAGCTACTGGGAATCATAGAAGTTAATTGGGTACTTAATAAATATTTTTTTTTTAGTTTTCTTTGTGGTAGATTTATTTATTAGTTCTTCTGGTAAGCGATTTTTATCTTTGTTAACTATGAGAGATACACTTGGCAGAATATAAATATTTTAATTATTTAACTCATTTATTATCTTATTTTCTATTACTTAACCACGTTATCTGCCTATGTTTATTCATGATGTGTAATAATTTTATTTTCATCCATTTTATATTTATTATTTTTGTTATTATTATTTGTTTACTTTTTATTTGAGTTAATATGATAGTGAACTTGCTTTCCTAATACCTATTGCTCTTGAGTGTGGCAGAAGGTATTATTCCAATAAAAGTTAAAAAAAAAAAAGATTCCAATTGTTCTTAAGAAGCAAAAAAAACGTCTTAAAGGCATCTAAGCCAGAATATTGGGTCGAATATTTGGCCCGATAGACAGTAGAGAATTTAGGAAGTTAGTTATTTAGGAAATAAAGAAATTCTATCAGAATTTACGCTAATACAAATGTAACAAAGGTTATAGCACCATAAACATTTAAACGTTTGTTGTATTCACCAATTAAGAAATCCTATAAAAATCTAATTTGCACTGATAAGTAAGAGGATAATGTTAAGACTGACCTTGCGAACCTTCGGTTCGAACAGCTGTCTTTAATTACTATTATTATGCTGATTACAACGTATGAAAGAAAAATATGCTGTAATATTTCAACATGTGCTGTACAATACATGAGCTCTTGAGGGGACACGCTAAAGCAGGGTTAGTCCTATGTTGTTAAGATCGTCATTAAGTTCGATAATTACCGAGAGCTTTAGTCGACCTGCATTCTCTCGCTTCAACACGCACGGTCTCAGTGTACTCTGTTAGTTATCGAGACGATATGCAAAATTTGTGGCAGTTGACACTCAATGAATAATTATAATGGCCTGAACAAAATGCTAATTTTTCCACTTTAATGCGATACGAAACGAAACGAAGCAACTCCCTGAGGGAACAATGGCATCCTTTTGCGTGCGAGTGTTTTCCATGCGGGTTTTTATTTCATCAATAAATAATCGGTTTAAAACGTATATAATGATAATAATATATATATATGTATATAATTGAGCCAGTTATTTTTGTATTAAGCGTCTTCCAATTATTAAGCTGGGTACTTGTGAAATACCATATATATATATATATTTATTAATGTTTTGCTTTAATTTTATGAACGAATTATTGTGTAAGTATATGGCTAAATAAACATACTGGTTATAATAAATGAATTAATTATTTTGAAGATTGAATATCACTAATAATTATTAATGGTAGATTGATCATAACTCTTATTTACTTGCAATTGTTCAACAAGCGTGAGTTACAAGTCACTACTAAACATTTAAGAATTATTGAGATTTTATATTCCAATTTTAATTAAAAGGAAATAAAAACGCATGGCGTTTATAGTAATTTGTTTTTAAATTTCAAAAAAATTATCATTTTCAGAAAAAAGTTTAAAAAAAATATGAATGAAATTCTTACAAATTGTATTTTCCTGCAAATACCTATAATTTACACTTTTTAATCTTCTGTATTTTTAATATATATACATATATGCTCTCTTAATTCCATTTTTTCGAAATTAATTTTATAAATTAAAATTTAAATGTTAATGATTTGTGATTTTAAATCTACGTAATATATTGCTATCAAGGAAATAGATTTTCGAATCCGTAAGTGAAGTGGAATATGGAATCAGAAACAATTGACACTATACCTATTTTAAATTAACTCCCAACTTTATTTGGATTTTGAGTTCTAGAAATATAGATGCTTCGAGAAAAATACCTAAGAGTAATAATGAAAGCGTACATTCATACATCTACAGGTTTTGTGTAATTTGATAAAAGGTTCGTGTTCAAGTTATTGAAAATTTTGTGATTTTCGAAAATAAAATCTTAAGCCCATAGAAGGTGAAAATTATGAATAAAAAAATATTTAATTTTCTATTTCTATAAATTTCAGTTTTTAGAGTTACTGTGGTGACAGTAGTGAATATAATATTTTTTCTTGCCTATAATACAACAGTTTAACAAAAGAGAACCAAGCTGTGATGCAATCAAGAAAGATCGGGCAGTCTCGGCTTTTCTCGTTCTGATCTGATGTATCTATTTATTTATTCCTGAAATTTAATATTTTGTATTTAGCTATTGCTTATTATTGCTAGTAATGTAAAATGTTTAGTTTTTTTTTTCAAATTAACAAAATTGTGAATTTTGGAGGAAGATTTTATAAAAAAAGTCATTTAAGGTATTCTATCTCTGTTAGAGAATTTCTATGAAGATAAGACCTAGCTGATAGTCAAGATTATTAAATTGTACATTGGCAGGCATAGTTTAATCAAAATCGTTAGAGCTGTTTTTGAGAAAATCAAAAAAATAAGAAAAATCGTTTTGATGAACTGATATTTCCAATCAGTCGATTGTATCGAAAAATTTGCAGTTATACCCAGTTTAAATATGCAATTTCAGTTTCACGCAACATTTATTTGGACCCAGGGGACCTGTATTCCTATCGAAGGCAAGGAAAAGTAAAAATTTACCAGGGATTAACTAAGTAATATCTATAAATTTCATCAAAATTGGATGAATTGTTCCATTAAGCCTAAACAAAACTTCGACAATTTGTTCCTTCATATCTAAAAGTTTAAAAAAAGTTAAAATTGATTTTCTTTTTTTTTTTTTACATGAATTCAAAGCTTCACTACCTTCAGAATGATACAAAATTGCAAGTGGTTTCATTCATAAATCATATCGGATAACAGATTTGTCCAGCCTGAAGATCATAAAGTTCTAAAGAAAGTATTTTTGACACGATTTAAATATTAAGATAACATATCGAAATAATTAATTCATTTATTATAACCTGTATGTTTATAGCCATGTATTTTACTGAAGATCATAAAGTTCTAAAGAAAGTATTTTTGACACGATTTAAATATTAAGATAACATATGTCAAATAAAAATAAAAGTTAATAAACGTATAAAATTGCAAAATCCATTTTAAATAGGATTTTCATAATGATACATAGAACGTTGAATCAACCTCTCTACAATATTGACTTTACGGTGAGAATGCTTATGCTGGTGTTAGTAAGAGACTTCTTTAATTACTAATTATACTGAAATTTAGGTCGTACGTTATAGTTTCAAAATACGGTTCTCTTCTTCAGGAAGTCCGATGGTCTTTCAGAAACAGTTATACTTTCTTTAAGGTCCTATTGCTGTTTCCCTTCTCCATACAAAACATTTGTATTGCTGGATTTTCCGGAGAAGGGAACCTTTTTAGAGAGAGCCAAAGAGCCTAGTTTCATCAGTAATTCGGTCCTCAGTGGTTGTGTGCTCAGCCTTCTCCAAAACTCCGCGTCTTGGGCTTAGGAGGATCAAAGTCCTTTCCAAGGCCATAAAGCTTGTCGGGAAATTCCTCTCTCACTCTAAGGAATTGTGAGCCCTGTAAAGCTTTATTTGGTTGCTTACTTCTTAAAAAAGTTTTGGATTCGACATTACTGCAGACCATGCGCAAGATTAGTGAGATATCTAAGGTTCCATTTGGGAATATTTAGGGTTCAGTAGATTAGTACGTGTGTTTCATAAAAATAGCGGATGAAGATATCGACATAATCAAATTTGTTTACTAACATCTTTTTTTGTGATTGATTTCAAAAAATCATCTTCATAAGATATTTGAGGAATAATATTTTTTAAGTACGAGGGGAAAAATCAACTACAAATAAAATCCCTAAAGATATGTAAAAAAATTCCATATTGCCTTTCTTAATCACATAAATCTTCTGATCCAATGCCAATCTAGTTCTACCCATTTCTAAAATCAATCTCAAAGGTTGAACCGGCAGAGATTTATTGTAAAATAAAGTTGAAAAATGGATTTCTGGTTGTGGTCTATTTCTCTTCTGATGTTTTGGGTGTTCATGGTTTCAGTGCACTTACTTAATACCCATTGGCTCTAACGCTAGTATCACAGTGAGAGCGCTGCTCTGGGATCTTCTTTATAATTTATATTTTGTTCCACGTTTTACTTATACTTATTTATTTATCTATATGCCTATTTTGATTATATATTTTTATCATACATAATTTTTATATCGCCTGTAACTGTAGAATATTATTATATTTCTTAAGAAATAAAACAAATTAAAAAAAACAAAAACGATGCAGTTGACCTCAAACAATAAATAAATATCTACCAGAACTTAAGATGAAAAACGTTACTATAGAAATTTTGAGGAACAATAAAGAAAATAATTTTTCAAAATGAATACCATCCATTTTCTTGACACGGCTTAGGAATCTTTATCAGATTTTCCGCCCCCCTCTCTTTTGATATAAATATTATATCAAGCACCATATACAATGATGGATCCAGAGAAAAACTGAATTTATGGGCCATTAAGATTTTGAGTTAAACTGGTTTTTTATTTCCATTACTACAGAGTTGCTTATGAGTTATTGTCAATATATAACACTATTAAAACTCATTTCATACTCTATAATAAAAATATCATGTTAATAAATCTTGGTAACAGCTAAAGGACTTCTTCTGGGACGCGAAAATCTCACCATTGCTTTCAATGTTTAGTGCAAAATGTTCCATGGCAATCTCAAATCTCAATCTAAAGTTATATATATATATATATAATGCTAAAATATATATTAGCATTGTCTGAAATATGTTATGATATGCATCTTCTACTTTTTAAAAATATATTTCACAAGTACTCAGCATAATAATTAAGAAATATATAAGACGCTTAATACAAAAATAACTGGCTCAATTATTCTTATTGTATAAGGAAATCTTTTAAGGACGATAAACTATCCATTAAGAATAAAAGAAAAGTGGAATATTTTCTGTTTCTTCTACAGAGCTTAATTTACTTTAAATTCCTTAAAAATCACCTGGCTCTAAAGTGCTAAAGATTAAGAGGAAAGAAGAAGCAGGAGAAATGAGTAATAAAGTACCAGCTTTATAAAAAAAAAAAATAAATAAAGTTGAAAAAGAGAGAAATGAAAAGAAATAGTGAGTAACTCTTACCGTAAGGGCAGTTTTTCAAGTCCCGGTATCTTCTTAAAACTCCCTTCTGAATTCCAGTCCGCAAATTAAATTGAATTCCACGTTGTTTCCCATCTGGTTCGAATTGTTCTTCCCCTATATCCCTTGGCATTTTTCAGGATTTTATTTAGTTTAATACAACTAACAATATTTAGTTTTATTTAGTGTGGCCAGTGGAAGATGTGATTAACGGGGATACATTACAATAGTATAGAGGATGCCTTTTTATTTCTGCAAGATTTTATTTATTAGTTTACGGCTATATACGTTCTCTAAAATCCTTCATCAAAACCTTCAAATTTTCATTAATTCTATATTATTTAATAAGGCACCACTTAGCAATTAGGGGTATTTGTACATGGTCGATTAAATTAAAAAAATGTTGTCATGGTTTTGGCTAATATAGTTCAAAATTTAAAGGTTTGCTTGTATTGATTCTCGAAAAGTTTTATATCTAGGATGGGCACTAACAATATTTTTAAATTTAATTTCACTGTCAATTAAAAAATTATAAACGGTTAGCTATCCACATCTATAAGGTTAGCTAT
>NW_027108122.1:259293-261992 GCF_000696795.3 Halyomorpha halys | reverse complement strand
GGTCCAGATAGGTCGGAGTATTGTCTTATAAATTAGTAGTCTATTAAAAACTAAAGATATTATTTACTGGTTAAAAATGTTCTTATTATGGAAAATATTTTGACAAAAATGATATTTTCTATATGGTGTACGATTTTTTTTTTAAATTCAAATTTTATATTACTAAAGTTTTACAACCTCAAAACGACTTACGATTATATAAACAATACATCTAGTTTTTAAATTAATATGTACTATTCCTTTTTTTTAATGGTATACATTACATAAGAAGTAAATCGAAAACATAGGAGTGTTAACTGGGAGCAGTAGAAAGTTGTCCCAGAGTGGAATTTTCTTGACTAAAATTAATTACCGGCTACTAACTGATTCCCTCTAAACTGAGAATCCAATTAGACTTGCAAAGAGCTTCTAAACTGGACCACCCCCTCCTTCACTTAATTATATTTTACCATTTCCCAATTAGGGTCCATCAGTCTGTTATAAACACAGTATTAAAAAAAAAAATCAAGAAAGAAGAATTCTATTTGTAATTTACAGAATAAACTGGGATAATTACATCAAAATGATTCAGCATTATGCATATCTACTTGCCATTTTAAATTTTTAGAACACATAAGACATGTTCTAAAATTGTACATGTCGATGGGATACTTTACTTAGGCGCTGTGTACATTTTCACTTTATGAACATTACGATTTAAGAGTCTCTCTTTTAGGAAAATTACAAATTTCTAATTACTTTCTCTAAAAGAGAGAACCTATAATTGTATTTTTGTTGAGTCAGTGGAAATGTAAGTAGGACCACAGCGAAGTAAGCCATCGATATGCAACGTCTAATCAAAAGCGTCACAGCGTACTTATTTTAATCGGTCTAAATTTCGCTGTTACGTATTTTCCTCTAGTATTGCCAAGAGTGTAAACATATTATATGTACAAATAAAAAATCGGATTTTTGTTTAGTAAGTATGAGTTTCAAGAAACATATTTTTAAATATATAAATGTAAACATCCGCCTCTGCCCCAGTTAGGGACTAGGAAAATATCATCAACGATAATTGTTGACAATATTTAATGAATAATTTTAAAAATTGTATTCCATTGCTGGATGGATATTTCAGGTCTAAAATTTGATCTAATTTATGAATTAATACGTATGATGTTTTAAGGGTATTCGTTTATTCCCAGAACTTGCTTTATTGATGAATATATGATCCCTAGTACGATAGTCTATACCATTTCTTTTTTATTATTATAATATATTTAAATGAATTTATTGAGACCCTTAAAGGAATTAAATGGCAGTGAACTAGTACTTATACAAATGCCAATTCAGTACAAATCTAAATAAAAATCATCAACCAACTTTCACTCACTATAAAAATAGAAATTCATTGTGGTGATAATAATGAATATCAACTTTATTCCTGCCGAGAATAAAAAAGTTTAATAAAAGATAACGAATTTGGGTTCATATGAATGCTGTCGAACGATCTCGGATTTTCTTTTCACTAATTTGTCAATTTTTTAAATATTTAGTATTCATCTTTTGTTTATTTTTTAACCATAGGAACTGGTTATTTATTTCAAATGAAGTATAATAAATAAATAAAAGGTATTTTAGTGGAATATTTATTAAAAATTCTTCTCATTAAAGCTCTGTCAACTACGCAACGAGGATAATACGTATCTGATACTGAAGCACTCTTAACTGTAACTTTATTTACTGAATTTAATGAAAATCTTTTGAAAAAATACTAAAAAGTGCAAAATCTATTCTCACACTCCACTCCCGCCCTCCGTGGTAGCCTTACTTATCTAACTTTTCAAACAGACAATTATAACGAGTAGGTTGGTCGATATATGACATGTAAGAATCTCACAAAAGAAGAGATCATAAAACAAAAAAGGCAATCCTTCCCGGCTAGGCCTGCCCCACTAAGACCCTAAGAACCTACCTTCCGGTAGGAAGATTAGAACAACTTTGGCGTGACTTAGAACAAGGTTATATACTTCTAAAGGGATAGATTATTAGGATAAGCATAGAGAATCTAAAACATATTGCACAGTTCATCAGATATTTAAGTCTAGCTAAGAGTTCACCCTTAAATCACTATACAGCCATAATCAAAGTGGGGGATACGATTGTGGTGAGGACTAAGAGATGATAGGTTTTTAGTTGAAAAAATGGTCAAAAAGATTTTGTGGATTAGTCTACTTTATGCATTATTTTTAAAAAATGATTTATTTAACTAACTCTTGAATTTAACGATCAAGGATTATTTATTGATCGCTTTCTTCCTCGTAAACATTTTCTATTTCACAAGAACATTCACCTTCTTCACCTCCTAGCTCATCCTCCCACATCTCCATCACCAGATCGTCACCCTTATCTCTCAGGTGATCTGTGATGGGGTTTTCATAGAAGCTAAGAATAGTTCTAAGTTTTTCGTTTCTCTTTTTCAAACGGTACACCTGTTGCTTCTTCCAAACAATATCATTCTTCAGTATAAAGTAGTTAGGAGCATTTATTTTACCTCCAGCAAAATGTTTTCTGACATAGCTTTTTTATAGATCAGGAAAATTATAGTTTTAACTGTAATACGTATACGTACTGATTAGATATTGCACTTATTATAAAATACACTATGTATAAAATAAGTTAAATGTAGTGTGACCAACACTGTCATTCAATTGATATTA
>NW_027108122.1:257793-259243 GCF_000696795.3 Halyomorpha halys | reverse complement strand
TATCATTGCTTGGCCTTTTAAAAGTCTATAATTTAATTTCTACTTGCATTTATTCCTTCTCACTTTCTTTAAAACGATATTTTTTTTATCCAATTTACTTTAGAAATTTAGGATTCAAACTAATCCTGATATAAAATACAAAAATATAAAATTTAAGTGATAATTTTTTTCATTCCTATCATAGAGCATTTTGGTTCAGAAAATTGGCAGTATCAACTCTTGAAGTTTCAGGCTATTGTTATTTATTTAATAAGATAAATCTCATTACGCAGGGTGTTATTAAGAGGTATGTACTATTTATATATGGAATTCTTAAACAAGACAGGAAACTGGAAGTCGATTTCGACTATTACAGCACTCACTAGACAAGCGGTATAAACTTCCAATTCATAAAAAAGACTGATCTACATGATGATTATTAGGCCTATTTGGACATACGGAATTAAGCTTTGGGGCTCCACTAAACCTTCGAATTCCTCTTTTATCTCCTAAGAATCCATAATCCTTCGTAAAATCCTCAATGCTCTGTAATTTATCACAAATAAAATCATCCATAAAGACCTTTATGTTACATATGCAACCGATCTAGCCCGAACCAGATATCAATCCTTCCATTATAAACTCCCTAACCATAAAAACCCTCTAGTTTCTTTTATTCTTGACAATCCTCCCAGGCGACGGAAAAGAAGATGGCCTCGAGACCTTCTAGTGTAGAAATATGATTAGATTGCTACCAATGGGTAGTTTCTCTACATGCCTGTATCTCTCCATTTTCATCTTACATCAAATTTACTTGATTTATTTTTGTGTAAATAATAATAAATAAAATTAAAAAAAAAAATATTTACAAGAAAGGAAAAATATTTACTTATTTGTATCCAATTTAATTTAGTGATATCCAATTTAATTAGTGAAGGTTTCTAATTAAATCTAATACATAATATTTACGAGACTCTATTATATAGTAATAGATAATTCCATGAAAAGGGAAGTATCAACTGCAAGACTGTTTTTTAAATTAAATTAATGTAGAGTGTCTAGAAAGGGTATGAACTATTTAAAATTTAAATGTAATAAAAACTAAAGATTTCCAAGGAAAATAGCAAATTAAATAATTGAGCAATTTAGGTTTCTAATTAAACCTAATACAAAATATTTACGAATATCTATTATAATGTTTTTGTGCTATTATTTTTCAAGAAAATTATCATCCAGAAAATGGGAAGTATTAACTTGTAGGTTTTTTTAATCTTTTGTTTATAGTAAAATTAATGCAGGGTATAGAATATTTAAATATAAACTATTTGGTTATGACAACAAACGGTATGAACTATTTGGAACTTTATTATATATTAAAAACTTTTTTTTTTTTAAATTGATAGATTTATTTATTGATAGATATTACAATCTGCCACACAGTTGTGGGCAATAGGTAATATTGATGAATGAT
>NW_027108122.1:216324-255760 GCF_000696795.3 Halyomorpha halys | reverse complement strand
TCTATAAGGTTAGCTATTCACATCTATACGGTTAGCTAATCAACCAGTTGTTAGCTGGCAGCTCCAACTAAATTTTCTATACTAAATTGTTTGAATGAACCAACTAAATAATTGAATTCAAATGTATAGAAGGCTAAAGTTTTTTGATAAGAAAGTGATAATTTAAAAATTAATGAAATTGTGAACTAGACATAAGCTAAGGCAAGCTTAATAATCTATTAATATGGCTATTAATTTATTGTTTCAGAGGGTAATTAGACTGATATTAATGGCCTGGGCAGAATAGCCTGCAAACCATTTTTAAATATTTGGATGAGATGTGTAAATTTATATTCTAGGTTTATTAAATCATTAATAATAATTTTTTGGTTAAAATTGTTAAAAATTAATGTATAGTAAAAGTTAAAAGTTAATTTTTAGATTGTCCTTGAGGATGGCCGAGTCAACCGAAACGTTGGACTGTTAAATAAATAATAAAGAATGTTGACACTCAGCCTGGATACCAATTAATTAATTTAAGCAACTAAATAATTTCATTGAATAAAATCAAATGTATCCACAACTATAAACTGTCAGTTCCATGTACCACTGACGGTCATGTTGAGAGTGACAGTGAGACGACTTGAATTGTGGAACCATAAACAATTAAATCTTTACCACTACAACCCATGAAGGGCCAGGGATGGATTACTTTGTAAGGAAGTTCTGTTACTAGGGTGTGCAAGGAGGTGATTTGGTCATAATCAGTAAATAAATCATCCGAAAAGTCTTACTTGTTGGGTATTTTTTTTAAAATAGATAAAAATAGTTCTGGAACAATCCTAGAGTTAGTTGGAGTATACCAATATAGAACGAACTGTAATAGAGAATTGATATTAAGTTGTGATACGTCGCATAAATAAAGTTGTATTATTAAATGATCCTTAAGTCCCACAAAAAAAATATATATATATATATCTCAATTTGATTAATTTTAAAGGAGATTGCCAAGGCTTCGGTCAAGAAGAAAAAAAAATTTAAGTATTAATTCATTTTTGCCGACGTTTCGACCCAGAAAGTACGTACTAATCGAGGCTAAAATGGTTAGCGTTTATAGCAAGCCCAACAAACATTTTAATTCATGGTTATATGGTTATAGTTAATGATATATTTATGCTTAAACTATTTTTATTTGTTTCGTATAAATATAAATTTTCAGTTACATCAAAATATTATTATTAGCGGTCTTAATGAACACTCCCTCCACTCTTCCAATATGCCATGGAATAAAACTCAAATATAATGCTAATAGATAGCTTTTTCAATCATTATTGGCTAACAATTATTCCTCTTTACAAAATAGTATGAGATTTGTTTCCATGAATATATCAGTAGTATTGTATAATATTTGAAATTTATAAATTCCAAATAATAATAAAAATTTCCGATTCTTGTCTCAATCTTGAAATTATATTCAACAATGGTAACTCTTGGTAAGTGGACTGTATCGAGTTAGCCATAGTGTAAAATTAATAGAAAAAAAAAAAATCAAAGTACTACTGTACTGATACTCTGTAATAGTAGAGAGGAGCATGAGGCACCCCAGCCCAATTGGGCAAAAACGTAATGAGGAAAATGGGTGAGCTGATAATCTTTTACCATAACAGCATCCAGAAGGTTCTACGTTTATTAAATTAATTACTGAATCAATACTCCATAAAACATAGTAAATTAGCTAGAAGAAAGTTTATATCTTGTTAAAGTGGCCACTCATGGCGGAAAAAATAAACTAAGATCTCAGAATCTAGAAGGGCAATCGAGAAGCACACGACCTGGTTTAAACCAATTAAACGCTTATATACTTTATTATAATGAAAACAGGATTTTTACGGTTCGAATTAAATTGGTTGAATTGTAAGTTATGATACCGACTTAATTCAACTTATTTTTCCATTATAATTCTCTAAAGTTCAAATAAAACATACACCACTATAACCCATAATATTGAATAAAAAAATAAATAAATATAAACATAAATAACGAAGAAATGAATGGCATTAAATATCTTTCTAAATTATATTTTATAGAGTGTAAAATGTGTGTTTTTAAAAAATATTATTATGTGCATTCGTAAGTAATATTAAAAAAAATTAAACTATCCCACCTTACTTATGTCAGTTAGTTAATTATATTAATTTTTTCAAAGGATACTGTCCTAAGAACGGAGGTTTCTCAGGTTCTTCCCATATTTTGTGAAGGATTTTCGTAATTTCGTATTTAATGCCACTCTCTTCCAAAAAGCGCCGGAACACCTCCCAGGTTATGCTCATGTCCTGCGGAATGCAGAGATTAATATCTATTCACAATCCGATAAAAGAAGATAATTATAACAATGAGTTAATTGTTGACCATGTATGAGGAGATTATGGACTGCACCCCGTGATGGTTTGTGTTCGTGATGAACACAAATTAGTAAAAGCTTATCATTTATTGAGGCTTTAGTGCACTTGCTCAGCCTCCACTGGCTCATTACCATTGACCCAGTGAGAGAAACTGGATCTCAAAGAGCTTTGCTGTACCCCTTACACTGGGGGAAAGAGAGGGTTCGAGGATCCTCAGGTCAATAGTGTAAATATTGTACATAAGAGTGTAAATGTGACTAGAGATTATTTTTTTTTTTTATTATTATTTTATTTATCAACTTTTTCATGTACATAGTTTGATTATGTTCACTTTATTAATCCTTCTGTATATAAATATTTAGAGAGAGATTTTATTTATTTTTATGTACTTGTTTAAATTTATTTATTTTTATTCTTATGTTATTTTATTATGAGTGAAATCAGTCATTACTATCACCTAATGCCTAACAACTTTGTGGCAGATTGTAATATGTATCAATAAATAAAGTTTTGAATTAAAAAATAAATAAATAAAACTTATTTATTAGTGTCAACATTTTGGCAAGAATTTCAATCCTTCATCAAGCTAAAACCAAACGAGATAACAACCTTAATGATTAAATAGAAATAAAAAGTAACAATAAACATAAGAAAATAATAGATAATAAGGAGAAGAATATTTAAACTGTATATAATAATATACAGCAAATATAATAATATTAAAATTAAGAATAGGAGATGAAAGAAATATAGAAATAAAAATCAAATAAATAAATACATGTACAAATTGGAAATTATTTAAAAGTAATAAAAAAAAAATATGAATAATAACGTTTATGAGTATAATTGAATATATAAGTAGCATAATAAAAAAAGAAGTAAACATAAAGTTATTTTACTCATTTCCTATAATTTTACTTCTCCCCATTTTTATAGACTTTAAAATTCACAAACCTAATACTAACCCACCCCCCTTACTATCACTTCCAATATCAATTTTTCCTCAGTTAAACTCGGTAAATAATTGCTTTCCTCTTTGCAAGTCCTCAATCATAATAATCCATATGATGGTCAAAATTCCTTTCACCTCCGCGATCTATTATTACCTTTCATTATCTAGGACCGTTTCATCCTTGTTTCTTTTGAAGTAGAAAGCTTGTTCACTAATATCCCCATTGACAAAGCCCTCTTTATAGTTGAAACTTTTTTGAACGTTTCTCTAACCTTGAATCCTTTCAAATCTGTTGTAAATCCGGGTACCTTACCTTCCAGGATCAGTTTTTTGGCAAAATTTTAACACTGGCCATGGGAATTCCTCTGGAAACCTATCTTTCTATTATTGTCCTTAATACTTTGCTTGATTCCATTATCCCACTCTTTTCTGTCGACATCATCCTTATTAAAAAAAATATGTAGATGACCTTCTTCTCTTCCTTAATCCCGATATTTATCTGCCTTTAATTCTTACCACTCTCGCCTTTAAATTTCATAATTTTCATTCATTAACTTTTTAGCACTACACTTGTACTGCAGCCCTACTGGATAGAACTATCACTCGTGACACCTCAAATATTACTCACTACAACCACAGAAACCACAATGCAACTTATTAGCTGTGTAAAATACAGTAACAAAAAAAAAAAAGCGATCTGGAACGAAATAAAATCACCAAATACCTGGACGTACCCGAATAGCGAACAACCTGACAATAAAAAATATTCTGTACTGAAAAGTACAAAGGATTTAAGTCTATTTTCTATTTAAATTTTTCTATCGACTGGTGTAATGAATTTAAGTTGTATATTATGATAATATTCTAGTTAACATTGCATTGAACAGGTAAGTTTTTATAAAGAATTTTTTGAACTTTATTTTTCGTCTGAAATAATCAAGAAAATGGAATCGAATCCTTTTTACTTATCAGTGCAGAATGAAAAGAATGGTTTTTACAAATAAAATAAAAAGTTTAGAGAGCGTTGTACTACCTGATAAGACATTCTGAATCTTCAGGTCAGACGGCGTATAGAATTATCGGTTATTACATATGACAATGTGAAACACATGATTTTTGAAGCTATTAATTAAAAAAAAATGAATATTAAGAATTTTGATTAGATATTATTTAGTAGTATTAATAAAGTTGAGACAAGTTTAGATTTCTCAGTAATTATAGACATGGATTAAACTGAAGTAGTTTTCTGTGATTTTTTAACTAAATTCTTCAAATAATATGTGTGCTAATAATATTTATTGTCTTAACAGGGTTTTACTAAATAGAACAATAAAAATAAAAGCTTCATTTATTAACGCATTTTTATTTATTTTTTTAAAAATAAAAACAATTTAATTTAATCCTTTTTTCCAAATCATTGGTTTTTGAGAGCTCGTTTATCTTTTTCGATGAAAAGTTCACTAGTTTTAACCAATATATACCTATAGGTTGAACATCAATTGACACCTCTGTTTTTATTTTAACATGTATAAGAATTTTAAAATGAAATTCTCATATTAAAAAAATTTCTTTTGTTAGTGAAGTCGATATTGTACTACCCTTTGGTTCTTGGTTGTCTGGCGCACTCAGCTCAGGAATTTTTATTAGTTTTCCACTAACGCACTGTTGCTTGTATTACCGGATGGCAACAAGACTGGCAATTCGTCCAATTGATTTATTTATTTTTTTTGGACAATCCCAAGAGAAACTAATGAATTTTAAGTTTTCCTAATGGAATTAAACAATTAAGACTAGTGTAGGTATGCTGGGGGTAGTCTTATGTTCTAGCACTCTACCAGAGGCCGGACCGGTAACAATCTGCTATGTAATCATGAGGGATAGTTGACCGTGGATGACTTATACGAGAAGATGGTTGGTGAGTGCGGTCAAAATAAAACAGGTTCGTTTTATTCTCTTTTTTCCCTTATCTTTATTTTAACCCCCTCCCCTTCTTTTCTATTTTTTTTCTCAATTTTCCTTATTAATTCAATCAAAAGAAACTCTATTTACCCGAACTGAGACCTACGAATTTTATTTTACTCACAACACTAAAAAAAAAAGGAATGAAAATCGAGTCTTGAACACTATTTACATTACAACTTTATATTCCAAGGATACAAAAAAAGGTGTATCAAAGAAGAAAAAAGTAGCATATATATTTGAGCAGTATAATTTATAGATGTATAATTTGAAATATTGCATAGCCTGGAAGATGAAGCGAGCCCCTAAGAACTGACGGCAATCGAGCTAAAAGCCGACGTCATCTGGACAATAGGAGGCCACAATTCGAGCATCCATTTCCCTAGCAGGTCCTCAGCGCCCAAAGAATGGTAAACAATGGCCGACATCAAAAGAACACTTGAAGGAGTCAAGGTTCCTTATCATTCTGTTGCAGCGCCTTTGTAAAATGATTGTGCACTCTCCTGATTGGTGAGGTTATGATGGGCGCTGATGAAATATTACCGGGGTCCTATACACTTTACTGCTTCCTCGGTTTTTACTATGTCTGACTAGAAATACTGGCAATAGTATGAAATATTTACTGAATATATTAAAAGATTCCTTTAGTGCGTGAATGAATAATTTATGAAAGAACATAAGAAGTATAAACTTTGTATTGTGCTTGTACCGATAAAGCCTTTCGTTTATTGTTTATTCTTTATAGCTGATTCTTCTATTCTAGTAAGGTACGTTGAAAAGTTAATGAACAAGTTCATTTTAAAAGAGTTTTAAATTAAGAATATAAATATTTAACATTATAATTATGATATAATTAATAAATCATTAACATAACAAGAACAAGTGGGGTCTAAACTAAATTGATTTTTCAAGGCCTAAAAAAATTTAAAAACATGAAAAAATTAAATTTTGTTTATTTATAGTTTTACCTTCCCTCCTCCTGTAACCCTATGAAAGAGTTAAAAGATTTTATACATACACATAATGGTCATTGAGAACTTTTCACTGCTTTTTTTGAATTGTGGTACATCTGACAAAAAAAATAATGAACGTATTCCAAAGATAGTACCGTAAACTGGAGTTGTATTCTTTGTTAAGTTGCCCTACATACTTTTCTAAAGCTGTTAGAGATGTTACAAATTAAATTCAATCCATGGAACAATCTATAGAATGCCTCAAACACAAAATAAATAAAAACTTTTTTGCCAGATGTGCCACTATAAAAAAAAGCAGCAAAATGGCCCTGTAAAAAATAATTGGGTTTCTAATTAAATATGAATTAAATATATGAAGGATCTTCTGTAGCTGAGAGAGACGTAGGTCTTTGCAACCTCGAAACTGCAGCAGTGCCGGTTCGAATCCGGCCTGAAGGTCGACTTTTATTTCTTTGGCGGTCCCATGAAATGAAAACTTGATCCCTTCCCCCATGGTTAGAATAGGGTGGTAACCTGTGGGTAACTCCCTCCCCCGTTTGTCAGAAATAACCGGAAAGGGGGGGGGGGAAGATAAATATGGGTACAAAACTTTAGAAACGATATAGTTTTATACCTAAATATACTGAAGCATAGGATGTGGACATAAAGGAATTTGCCACTTGGAGCGTACTCGGCAATATAAAAAAAAAATACAATAAGCCGAAGAAAATTTATTTCCTTTTACAAGAAAGGAAAAAAAAAAAATCGCTTTGCTACTTTATCAAAGAACTGCTTTCTTTGATATATTGTGATAGATGGGATGGAAAGGCGAACGAATTACTTTGGAGAAACAAACTTGGTAAATATATGACTTTTTGTTAAAATTATTAAGATTAAATTTATTTGACACATTGGACCAAGGATTTTTTCCTACCAACATAATTTATTATTTGGGAGTGTTTCGAATTCGGTATACACACCTGCAAAAAGTCAAATAATTCTTTTATATATTTATATAAATATATATTATATCTATATTTGTTATAAATTTAAAATCTGCAATTAGAGATGCAATCTCTAATTGGATGTGGTATACAGATTATTAATATACAAGTTTTTATTTTAAACGTACACGTTTTAATTCATCCTAACTTTTATTTACAAGGTCTTATTGGTCATAGACACGCAGGGATGATATACACACGGAAAGTAAATACAGTAAAACAATTATTTAAAAAAAAGTAAATAAAATAAACTAAAACATAAATGTACCATGTACTAAAAGAAAATGGATACCCTAACATACTTATTAAGAAATTATGATACAGCAATAAGAGTGATAATGATAAAGGAACAAATTATAAAAAGAAAAAAAAAATATGAAACCACAATCACTTATTATTAAGATACACAAAGCAATACGCATGAATTAATACATAAACATATACATACCGGTAGAACAATGAATGCAATAAAGTTAATAAACAATCAATAAAATTCTGTAAAAAAATTACTTACTGGAATCAACTAAAAAAAAAATAACCGAAACATTCAGTACGTATGATCACTATGATATCAATTTGGGGATGTACAATACTAAAAAATTGAATTCATATACATTGGGGAAACATCTAAAAAACTCAAAATCATATTGTTCAACATGAAAATAACTGCAAAAATACAAACGTAAGAGTGTTGTTATATGTACAAAAAAAAGACAGTTTGTATTTTTAAAATAATAGAATTTTTGAAAAAAATAAAAAACAGATAGAGCGATCTATTTATATAACAAAATACATCAAAAATACTGTTTATTATAAAGCTAGCTCAAGGGTGCTGTACTACTAACTTGTGGACTCAGCTTCAAATTTGGCAGCGGTAGATAATTATTTATCGTTACTGAAGCCATCAGTAATCAAGAGAATCCGTTGGATCGGAGCCCATTATCGTCTAAGTGGGAGCTTTGAATAGAGAAAAACCTGGCGGTTGAGCGTGATCATGAAAAAGTATTAGTACAAGAGCCCAAGAGGAGAAAAAAGGCAGTTATCTCACCCCAATTTTTGATTACTTTAATGAAAACTAGGTATAATTACTAGCCAAAATTGATGAGTCTGCCAAGTATAGGTAGGGGGAATAAAAAATGGGGACTGTTTCAAAGAGATTAAAAAAAAAAAAAATTTCATTCGGAGCTCTATATCTTAAAAAGTAGGAACAGCACAAGAAAACCTAAGAGAACGTCAATTAAAGAAGAGTAAATTTTCTAAAATATGAGACCTAATAGAGTCATTTAAGTTAAATAGTTTTCGAGATATAGCTTTATAAAAAGCAACATTTCAGAAAAATGTTGTACTGGACGTACTGAAAGATAGTAGTTAATGGATTTATTTTGAAAAATTTATATCTCAAAAACCATTTGACATATAGATGTCTATTTCACTCAAATTAAAGCTAGTTTAATGAGCTATAAAGTAGTGTATGATGTATATCTTCGTAGGAGTAGTAGTTTTTATGAAATTTGCTAAAATAAATTGATTTATAGTTGTTCGGACAAATTTTCATTTGCCAAATTTATATTCATATCTGAATATTATACAGACTACTACTCCTACGAAGATAAGTGTTATAAACTGCTTTATAGTAAGCTAAATTTCCTTTATTTTGAGTGTTGGCAGACATATGTGCGTCTTATGGATCTAGAGATATTTCAGTAAATTAACTCTTCTTTAAATAATGTTCTCTTAGGTTTTCTTGTGTTCTTACTTTTTGAGATATAGAGCTCCGAATGAAAAATTAGTTTTGTTTATCGCTTTGAAACAGCCGCCATTTTTTATTCCCCTCCACCTATACTTGGCAGACCCATGAATTTTGACTAGTAATTATACATAGATTTTAGTAAAGTAATCAAAAATTGGGGTGAGATAACTGTCTTTTTTCTCCTCTTGGGCTCTTGTACTGTAAGGTATTGCTATAAATCATTAAGGCGAGTCTGCAAGTAGATTCTCTCTGATAATCTTTTTTGAAAAATTAATTTATAGTTGTTCGGACAATAAGTTTGATTTATGAAAAACTTCATTTCAGAAACCATTGGACATACAGATGTCGGCCAGCGCTCAAATTAAATCTAGTTAAATTTACTACAAAATAGTTAATTATGTTTATCTTTGTAGGAGTAATAGTTTTTATTATATTTGACAAAATAATCTCACAAAATGTTAATTTCTAGTTGTTGGAATAAAATTTAATTTTCTATAAAATAGTTTATAACACTTATCTTCGTAGGGGTAACACTTATTATAATATTATTCGTGTAATAACACTTATTATCGTCTTTATAATATTCACATATGAATATAAATTTGGCAAATGAAAATCTACTGACTGCTAATCTTTCAGTAGATTTTTAAGAAATTTTGCTTTTTAAAAAGCTATAGCTCAAGAACTATTGGACGTAAATAGTTCTTTTAGAGCTAATATTTCAGTAAATTTACTGTTCTTTAAATAATGTTCTCTTAGATTTTCTAGTGTTGTTAGTTTTTAAGATATAGTGCTCCGAATGCAAAATTAATGTTTTTTTAAGGTTTTGAAACAGCCGCCATTTTTTATTCCCGGCTGTTGTACTATATCACCTCAATGTGCAACTGAACCCCAGTGCCTTCATAGGTTGTAGTGATACATGGATTTTTCTTATTTTAATTTTTAACGAGATGCTTCTTCGCTCAGTGTCGAAAGTGACAATTTACTACCTTGATAAATTAACTGGAATCCTGCTTGAAAAGTCAAAATAATTAATGGGAGCCACTGATAATGGTAACAACTGATAATTGGGGAAACAATTCGATAAGAAGATACTTTATACAGGATTTATAAAATAAACTTTTTGTATTTTTATATTGTTGTACCAGAGTCGACAGTGGATTAGAAGCGGGCTGTACCAGCCATCAATCAGAAGAGCTGTTGATGGATGAGTAGCCCTCAACGAATGGCTTCCATTGACTACACTCTTCTATTGGCCAACTCAAACTGCTGGATTGAGTAAACACCTCCATCCCAACTATCACGGAAGTTAACTTTTCTTAAATTATTAGTTTAAGAGGGATGAAATGTAAGGTTTTTTACTTTCACGAGAAATCAAAGTTATATGAGAAATAATCTCGTGTTTGCAAATATTCATTTATTTGTAATAGTTGATAAAAGATGATAGAAGATATTTGAGGTAATTTTGACGCGCCAGTAAGCAAGATTTGCGGAACGTGACTTACCGTTCACCACATTTTAAGTGAATACGGTACATACGACTCCCTCAAATGTTTATATGATTTACCAGCAGACCTCCATTCCAATTGGCAAGATAATAAGCAGACTTCGGATAAACATTTTGAGTTTATCAATTACTCCAAACGTTGCTATAAAAAACAATCAAATTTTACCACAGGTTCCCATGTTGCAATAACACTCAGCTCCCTGAGTGCACAGTCTACGAGTTCAGAATTAGAAGTCTATCCTTTGCGAATTCGAAAATTAAAGCAGTAATGACCTACGAATTGTTGAAGCCTTCAAATAATTAAAAAAAAAAAAAAAAACTGTTTCTAAAACGGAAAGGAGAGGATGACTTGAGTTTTGCCACTATTATTAACACAAGCACATGTGCATTACATTTTTTTAAACATTTTTTTTTTTTACAAAATGTAAATAACAAGTCAATGCAGAATATCTATTGATTCTTCATGATACGAATATAGTACGGAAGACAGTGGCATATCTGGGACTTAAGGGAATCGAAATAATTTAAAAGGATTTCTTTCCAATTCTTCATAACATTATCATCTTTAACACTTCTATCTAAAACAGCACTCAATGTATAAAATATAGTATCGTTCAATTAGGAGCCAATCGTTGAAAATGGGCACTGGCCCAAAAAAAGTTGGCAATCGTTAGGGCTCTACAGAAAAATCAATTGCATTTTTTTTTTTATTTCTTATCCTTTGCTACTTAAATATTTGATTTTACTCAAATTATTATCATTACTGAATTTTTTACTACTGAATGTGGTAAATAAAATATCTAATTGTCACTTCTAACTTTAGAATATGCTTTTTGGATATACATTTTTATCAGTATTTACTGAAAATTAAAATAAAGAAGTATAGAAAAGAAGACATATTGCTTTAAACAAACTAATGACTATCAATTAAGTTATTATTTGATAACAATTACAATTCAAAAACCCGGTTGTTCACAAACTGCATCATGAAGTTCAATTTATTTATTACGGAAGCTTCAAGCTTCAAAGACATTGCACATTCGGATTTTTAACTGGAAACATTTCACTTCAAAGTGTTGGACGCAAGGCTGTGTCTAATTTGACTTTAAACGAACATACTTAATACGAGACTATGATGAAAATATTCTGACCTATTCATCAGACCTCTAAACTGAACTGGGCTGGAGAGAACAAATAAAGCAATGGGATTACGTGGCGGTTTCAGTGGGGCAAATTGTGTGTATAACTCAGTTAGTCCAAAACAGCTCCCGGTTAAATGCCTTTTTGGATTTCACTAAGGGCATTTTAATTTCCCTTCCATGTTCTACACGAGCCTTTTTTTCAAAGGGTCCTTTTTTAAGTCGGGCCACTGTCGGAGGCTGAATTTTTTATCAAGGATTTAGCGGTAATCGCCCAACACCTCCCTCCATTAAGGCATGGAAATCCCTCCTTCTATTAACTAAGCGTTTTTCCACTGGATAGCGCCTTAGTAAACCTTCGTTAAATATTCAACCCTGTTGAAAAGAAGGAAACTATTTTGATTGGATTCCATATTCCAAATAAAACAAATCATGAATGACTATTTAAAAAAAAAACAGTCAGTTATATTTCAAGATATATTATACACTTATGTACAATGAGAAAAATAGAGATAGAATATATATATATAATAGAGTCAGAAAGTATATTTATTTCACCATATTACTACTCGTATGTGTGGTAAGAGCTTCCTGTAAGAATAAGGCTTATATAAAAAAAATATCATATTACCAATAAAGTTAAGAAATAGTCAAGAAAACGGGACTACAGATCTCGTATGAAAAGATGGATAACAGCAAGAAGATGTTTAACACAGATTATGGGCAGGTGAAAGTATCAAACAAATTTAAATACTCGGAGAGATAATCTGTAGCAACGGTTCAGATAGGGCATCCATAGAAGAAAGAATAGCCAAACTGGAAAGACTGAACTGAGCCACCATAAACGTCTACAAAAAGAAGAATTTGTCCTCCAATTCATAAATAAGACACTACAGTACAGTAGTAAGGCCAGTGATACTGCATGGGATGGAAACAGTCAGCCATCCGAGTCTAGAGAGGGTCCTGAAGATTGAGAGGAAAATTCTGAGGAAGATTCACGGATCAAAAATAACACAACAGGGGTGCAGGAGAAAATTCAGTGAGGAAATATATAGGAATTTGGAAGACCTGGAAACAGTCATGAGGATCAGGAGACTGAGATTTTACGGGAACATGGTCAGAATGAAAAATTAGAGGCTAAATAAGAAAATTTACAACAAAATCTGGAGCTATAAAAGTATTGGGGGATATGTAAAACAAATGAAACAGGAACTGCGTAGAATAACAATAGTGATTAAAGACTGCTTGGATAGAGAGCATTTTGGGAATAAACTAAAAGAGCTTGATGTTCTTGTTGGGAAGAAGGAGAGACGAGAGAGAAAATGGACTGAGGAAGGGCGGGAGGACAGTCCAGGAGGATGAAGGGGTAGAAGGAAGATAAAAGATGTGAGGATAAATCAAAAACGATATTCGCGTGGTTCTTGCTGGTCGGCTTGTGATGAAAAAAAAAGTGAAGAAAATAATTTAAATAAAAAGACGTCAAAGAAACAAAAAATCATCTAAAACTAATTTTTAAAATCTCCTATTTTTTTTTTAAATCTCATGAGCTTACAGTAAAATAATTAAATATTAATACTATTACATTCTTAATACTGAACATAATTCTCCACACTGAATACGATGTACAATCTAATTACAATTATATCGGTTGAGTTCCTTGGTGTCGTATAAAGATCCAGGATGGTGTAAATCGCAGCTGGCAACTCGATATGTTTTGAAAGAATATGCTATATCCATACGTAACTGCATATAGGGAGCAATGGATACGAGCATACGACAACCATCAACAGTATACTGTGCCAGAATAATGTTAAAGTAGTTAGTATTAGTTGTGTACGATGTTCTAGTAATAGCAGAAACATGTAAAGGAATGCACTTCCGCTTATTTATAAAGAAATAATATTTAATTAAAAATTAATTTAAATGGGTTTGAAAATAAATCATTTCATTTTATTTTTTTTTAATTATGGAAATAAAATTAATAAAAAGTCGAACCTTTGAACATTAACATATGTTATAGCCGAAAAGTAGGTGTTTATTGGACATTTCATCCAAATTATTTTAGATACATTGTTGCAGTTACTTCAGAGTCATATCGAGTAAATTACCGTTAAGTACCGTTAAGTAAATTTTTATATAAATTCATTAGGTATGTTTTAGGAAAATAATTTAGTAATAAGTTGAATCTAAGGGATTAAAGAAAAATAATAAATCCTTATTATAATCCGATTTTCAAGTTGTAAAGAATTGAATCTAATTCATTTTGCTGTCCCATAATATTTTACTACTTCCTGACTTATAAACAAAAGATGATATGATTTTCAAGAATGTTGTAAATCCTTCTAGTAACTGACAGGGAAAAAATCGATCCTATTTGAGTTAAAGAGATAAAAAGGGGATATAATGAAAAAGCAGGCAAAAAGGAGGGAAGAGAAGAGAAAAGCAAATATAGATTTCATCTGAATCCCTACGGGGTAAAACATAGAGCTCCCTTGGGAATACCCCTTCTCTTGCTACAAATCAGAACGGATACCTTAGGTCCTTTGCAATTCCATTCCGAATCAACTCTAAGGCTTCTTGTAACAAACAACATGTATACCTTAGAAAAGCCCTTAGACCAAGCTTCCTATTCTATCGTTTTGAATAGAAATTTCTAATTTTGAAAATTTATTATTTCCAAAGATTATATATATTTTTGTCTTATACAATTAAAAAAAAAATATGACACAACAATTTCTTTATTTCTTTCGTATAATTCTTTATTAGACGATATTTATATAAGAAATATAAATTATATATTTATATGGATGTATACATATATTTTTTTACAGATAATTTTTCATTTTATATTTTTAAAATTCATGTTTTTGTTACTACTATTTGAAATGTTCTAGGAAAGTTTCCTGTTTAACGCCAACTATTTATGTGATATATTTGTTTGTTACAGGTGGAAAGTGAAGTTGTAAGGTGGGCATGATCCACAGGACGGCCTCATCACGGAGGCGTCGAGCCTCCCGGAGCGCCGCCACTTCTCCACACCGTAACAACAACAGAAGGCCGAGCACGATCCCGACCTCTGCGGGCGAGCAGAGACAGAGGCGTGCGTCCATTGCTGTGCCGGAGGATACTTCACCAACCGAGTTTGTGACGGTTACAGCGGCTGATGATGACTCAGAGCAAGAAATTGAGGAGTACGACCGTAGCCCACGGAACAGCCTTGTACCGGATGTTGATAGGACACCCCGCAGGAGCCTTACACCTGAAATCTTCAACAGGAGTCCGAGGGGCAGCCTGGTGCCCGACTTCAACCGCAGCCCGAGGAACAGTATCATCCCAGACACCAGGGGATCGAGAGCCAACCTTCTCCAGGAACCTCAAGGATTCTCTAGATCTCCTAGAGGCAGTCTGTGTCCTGATGCTGAGCTATTCAGCAGGTCGAGGACGTCTCTACTTCCAGATGATTTTAACCGAAGTCCTAGGAACAGCCTTGTGCCGGAATACAATCGAAGTGCCCGCAACAGTTTGGTGCCTGATGTCAGTCCTTCGAGAAGTCACAGGAACAGCCTCGTGCCCGATGTGAGTCCTAGTAGGAGCCCTAGGGGCAGCATCGCGCCTGACCCGGGCCGCAGCCCTAGAGGCAGTATATGTGTAGTTCCTGATACCAACCGCAGCCCGAGGGGAAGTATAGCTCCTGACCCGAACCGAAGCCCTCGAGGCAGTATAGCACCGGACACGAACAGAAGCCCAAGGGGGAGTATAGTTCCTGAAGCCAACAGGAGTCCAAGGGGAAGTCTTGTTCCAGAGCCCAACAAGAGCCCTCGAGGAAGCATCGCATCGGATACGACCTTCAACCGAAGTCCGAGAAACAGCCTGCCTCTTCAGGAGAGCCCCTCCATGAGGAGCCCCAGGGGGAGCATCGGATCGGGCAGCCTCCAGGACAACCGCAGCCCGAGGGGGAGTGTCGACATTCCTCTGCCAGGTATTATATTATATATTATACTATAACTCAATAATTTGTTTGACAAAACAATATAGGAATTTTGCTTAACAACATATTTCTACTTTAACAATTAATATAAAATATAGGCTCGGTGGGAGGAAAGGGAATACAAGGATAGGGCTCAATCTGTATCCTTCTCCTTCATATCCGAATTCCATAAATTATATCATATTTTATATTTATATTTTAACGAAAGTCCATACAATCAATTATACTTTTCTAAGTACAATTTAATACCATAATCAGGATTCATTACTGTTAGCGCTGTAATTTAATCATGACAGTGTTCCGAATTAAAGTTCTAAAAAATTCCAAATTACTTTTATAATTTTAAAACAGTAAAAAAGTTCTGCTACTATCCATGGAGGGTCTTAGATTCAGTACTAGGTAAGTATTCACTGTTTCTTGTACAACGGTTATATATTAACTACGTTCAAAATGTAAAATCGGAGATTCCAAAAAAAGTTAATAAAAGTAAATAGATTATACTTGAAGTCAAAAACCACAAGCATGTCTGTATATGCTTCTTCTTCTACCCGTGACCATAAACAAATCGCTAGTCGATGTTTCTGAAACCAAAATCCACATAGCGTTTTCTAGTATGGAGGTTTGGCTACTGTCTCAGAAAGCAGCCTATATGAAATGTCTCGAGATTGTCCATGGATCTCCCATAGATACATCGTGCAAAGTGTCCACAATTTCTGACTAACGGGCTATAAAATATGCAAGATATAAGAAAATAGTTTCTGTTGTCAGTATTATTATGAGAAATCATGGAAAATAATTCTATCTCATCCTTTGAACTGGAAATTCTTTTGAAAATAAAGAACGATTTACAATAAAAAATAATGGATATCTAAAGGTGTGAAGTGATAATCGCCTGGATTTCGAATTGAGTAGTCGCTAATTAGTTGAGGATGACAGGAAGGGATAAGCAGGAGCTCAACACTTCCCGTCAACTGCCGATTTTCCTTTATGAATATTTATCGAAAACCTCTTTAGTGGGGTTTCCATTAAGCTACGTTAAGACTAAATTTGTTTGTTGTTCCAACTCACATTATTTAAAACCTGAATATGTATTAAATCTCCCAAGTGTTAAAAGCGTATTGTTCAGTTTTTTTTTCTTGTCTCAACAAAAAATATTCTTTAAATAAATAAAATTCTATTCCAACAAAGATGATCAAGCATCCATAGACTTGGGAAAGAGATGTTGAAGAAGCACAATTGTGAATTTGTTGGTATAAAATAAAAATAATTGTTAACAACTCATTATTTTTTTTATCATATATTTTTTGGGAAACAATTTAACAGATCAATATTTTGTTTTCGTTAATTCTGACCTCTAAATTTTATTTTTGTATTTCACATGAGATATTCAACCGGTGGTCTATGGACCCTAAGCCTTTGCAGTGGGCCATGAGAGGATTTATTAGAACTTATTTTTAAAACTATTATTTAACTTATATGAAGTTATATTTTTAATTAATGGGCATTAATAGATCAATAAACTATTAATTTGCCTCGAAATTCACTTTCAAACGGTCTTAATTTTCGAACTTTTGCCCAAAGTCGTAGGGTGGGAGTGTTCATCCCATACATTAATTTATTTATCGTTGGAATTCATTGCTTTGGGTTAAGTTATGAAAAAAACATCGGTAAGGAATTGTAGTTTTATTAGTAAACACCTGTCAGTTGAAAGATTTCAAAATTATTTAAAAGCATTTGAAGTGAAGTCACTCTGTAATTGATTAATATTTTTTTAAAATACATAAAATAAATTTTTTTAACAAAAATAAATTTTGTTGGTACCAGAATGACGTACACCACTTTTTTCTCTCAAGAAATCAAATAATATTACTAAAACTTCCATTTGTTGCATAAAACGTTTCCTTTTGTAGAAACGAACACAATAGCTGATAGTCATTTAACAAAACTAGCAAATCTAAAAAATTGAACAATAAGAACAATGACGCGCCGCAATAATAAAAGAAAAAATATTAAAATCGTTGGTACTTACCACCTAAACTATTTTATTTTTATATAATTATCTTAAAATTTATGGATAATAATTTATTTAGAAAAGAAATCATGTATCTAAAAAATATTAGAACAAAAATTAAATCTATCGAAACACCCTATAAAAATAAATTTTGTAAAAGTACATTAAACTATATCGTACCATATCAGTTCATCGCTTACCAAAAAAAACGAATAAATCAATCAACCACAAATAAAAAAAAAAAAAAAATTTAACCTGGTATTATCTTACTTCTATGATTCCCAATAACTGATTTTGATTCACCAACTGACCATATCTGCATGTATTTTTTTAACTCCACATAATTTATTTATTATATTACAACTTAAATTAGCAGTGTATGTAATAGTAATAGATATTATTAGATCCTTAGTTTTATCATATTCTGTATCATCTTGTTTTATTCTCATTATTATATTAATTCACTAATTTTAAATTTGCAGTATTCACTTCGAAATCCATTCAATAATTTTAATAATTATTTTTATTTAATTAAATTTATTTTTTAATAATTATTATTTTATTTTCATTTTAGTAGTTAATTAAATTATTAGTTGTATCAATTGAGATCAATTCACATTGTATTTTCCAGCTTAAAAATTGTACAGCCTCCACAACGCTCTTATAGTCTAAACTGTAATATTTACATTTCTCTTATGTCTATCATTTTATGTGTTATTTTGGCATAGATTTTGTCATAGCGTTGACCGGTATTTTAATCAAAATTCAAAATTTCAGCAATTAATGCAATTATCTAAGCTTTATTTGTATTTAAAATAAATTAAATCTATTTTTAACCTCATAAATAGTATATTCATCATCAGCGAAATGTTCAAATATTATACTCAAGGGGAACAAGAATTTCATGATTTTTTTTTTTAAATCTGACCTAGTTTCAACGAAAAATATCACTGTTTACTACTTCCAAGAGTACTAGATCACAATGTTACTTAAGGGACACTGGTGATAAACTTCTAAAACGGATCTCTTTCACAAACAAGGATTGGTCGAAAACAGTTTTTGAATGTTTACAAGTTCGATTCACCGCGTTCTAGTTTGAGAAAATCATTTGAATAAGTTGGATGATTTAAAGTGTAGTGGTTTGTTTGATCCCTCCCAAATAGGTTTTAGTATTTTATTCCTGACTAATTTACTGCGAAGTGAACCAAAATGAACTCCGACAAAACCCAAAGCTATGATACAACGCTTAATAAAATCGCCCCATCCACTTTTCCATCTATCCCACTAACGATTCAAAACTTTTGACCATTTTAGAGATCTTCCTACGAAGTCCAGCCGATGCAGTGATATTACTTACATTGCATGTAAACTGCATGCAGAACCTACGAATGCTTATTTTTCGCCTCCTAAATTCATTTTTCTTTATATTACATATTTTCAGCGACTATGAGACACATTTATAAGTTTGACGTAAGCGTTCATGATTCTCACCTGCAATGTACGCAATGGGGAAAAACGAAATATAAAAAAATAAATAATATTAATGAAAGCCTCACTTTTCGGATCATCATTATTATTATCTCTTTTTGGGTTCCCAAAGTGACAATAAAATCGAAACCATTACAAGAAAAATCTAGGTGAGAAAACAATTTATTATTATTATATTATTTACGACTGTATTAACAATATATACAGCTAGTAAATGTGATGTAAGTTAAACAATAGCATGATGAAGTCATGTGGACAATTTACGCTTTCATAGAACTCTGATCATATTTCTAGAGGAAAAGCTCTGGAACTTCTTTCAGTCGCCTAGAGAGATTAACACGTGGGAGAAACAAGTGGGTTTGGGTGGTTAGGGAGTTTATTATTATTTGATTAGTATCTGGCTCTTGCCCAATCTGCAATATATGGAACATTGAGGTCCTGATAGATGACTTTATTTGAGGCAAAGTAGAAAGTATTATGGATTTTGGATTGTAAGGATTGGACAGAAATGGAATTCGATGGCTCCAATGCTCAAACTTTATGAGTCCAAATAGACCTCATTATGGACATATAAATGAGTTTTTTTTAATAAGTTCAAAGTTTAGTGCGTTTGTCTAGTAATTGCAGCACTCACTGGTGTTAGTTGAAATTGACGAGTGGTTTCCCGACTTTTCAGTCTTGTGTGAGGGTTCTAAGCTAGTCTTTTGTCCAGATATAGTCTTAGGTAACGAATCTATGCATCAGTAATAAGTGGAGTATTATTAAAAGATATTTTAGGTCAGGAAATCAAAAGTATACCACGAAGAGCAAAGGCCATTTAATGGGATTTATTAGAAATTATTTTTACCCTCCAGTTTTGATACTATTTTTCAAGGGTTGTGATGTGAGATTGTAGGGTTTGGAATACAATGGATAGGTTATTATTGACTGATGACACACATGTGTCAGCTGTATAAAAATTAGGACGAAGAATAGTACCCTGAGGTACATCAGCGGCCTGAAAGAGAGATGGATGAACGGTGTTCATGAAAAAGCTTTGATTCACTTTAAATTCTGGTGGCTTTTGAGGTCTGCGATTTACTTTGATAGTACAAAAATTTCCACGGGTCAGGTAAATATTTTAATCGGAGTACAGCGTTATACATGTGGGTTAGAGATATAACATCATTCTAGAACCATTTTTAGAATATGGGATGTAATTAGGTCTGCCAACAAGAACAAAATCTGTCCCATTCTACTTTTCCTCTTATCAACGAAAGATGGACGACTTATAAAGTAAGGTTGAATGTAAGAAAAGCGTAACTGGAATATGGTTAAAAAAAAAGAAAAAAAGATAAGAGAATTATTTTTTTTTTTTAAGAGTGAGATTTTTGAGTTTGAGTGCTGAGTTTGAAATTGTAATAAAAAAAATTATTATTTTAATACTAATACTCATAGCCACTTTTCAGCCATTTCGTTTTGTTTGTAAAACCATATTGACGTCACTCCGCTTGTCCCAATTAACTTGTATTATTGTTAGGGGTTTGACTGCGGTTTAATCAAAGAGCGTATAATTAACCAAAGGAAGAAGCTTTAGCTTCTACATATAGTCTAGGAGCCGAGAATAGCATTATTATTATTGGTTCGTTAACAAACATAATATGTTTCAGTTCAAGTTCCACTGGAACCTAGCAGTATTTTTATAACTATACATCGTTAATTTGAGCACGTCTTCAATGATGTGTTACATGCCTGATTAAAAATAATATAAACAATTTTTAATTAAAAAGGACACTTCTTTATTTATTATTTTTAAAAGTTTATTATAACTAACTTTAATTTTTTATTTACTAAGAAACATTCTAGTTATATTTATTAAAAAAACATTGTAATATTGATTAAAGCAAGGGACGATGACGAGAACAAAGAGCATGACGTTTTAGTTGTAAAACGATAGTATTGTCATATCCCATCCTAGGCGTTTAAATATTAATTTTTTAGCTTCAAAGCAAATGCTCCGATAGTATGGAGGGGGCATGAATATTCAGTGTTGATCGTCAGCTGTGGGTACTATGTTATTTTCAGACTGGAGGATTTTTAATTTTTTGAAATTTCAGATTTTGAATTTTCACTATCTACGAGTATGTTAGTGAAATAAACATATATATATATAATGTCGCTCAACCAACGGGTACAAGGGAGGGACGGACTGACCGAGACTGTGTTAAACTTTCTTCAGTAGCTTTCAGTAGTTGACTAACTGTGGGGGTCATTAGTGGCATCTCATTTATTCTATTACTTATGTATTTTGTGATAAAAAAAAATCCAAGGTCTTCTTGGATTTTAGCGTTTGATTTTAGCGCTTTCTACGATATCGTTAAATTCCTACAAAGTTTTAATAAACATCTTATGTAGCCGGTTCAGAAAAAATATATATGGAAGTAACTTGTGATATGGGTATACTATCAAAACAATTATGACAGACTGACATGGCAACGAGGTTTGGTTTTTTAATAGTCCGACTCGTTTTATGAGTCTAAAAAATGCATAACGAAAGTTAAAAAATCAAAAATTATACAAACTATATATTTTTTACATTTATTACACTATATTGTAAAACACAGAATCATAGTAAAATATATGTCAAAATAGTAAAATATATGTAAGAATTATGTAAAATATATGTAAGAATTATGTAAAATCTAATAAAAATATTGATTGGAGAAGATGGTCGGGGGCTGTAAGCAGCAAAGAAAAATATAAATAAACAAAAAAATCATTGAATTAGACGGTAGCAGATTGATAACAGTGAAAAATGAAACGTATATTATGTATGTAAGAAGATATATAAGTAGTGTTTAAAAAACAAATATTGATAGTGAATAACTAACAAATATAATAGTGAACAAATAGTGATAAAAGTGGATTAATAGTGTTTAAAGAGAAATAATTTTGACTGTGGTTTTTAATGGATTTTTGACTTATTGGATATAAATGTTTTGACCTGGGCAGAATAGCCTGTATGAAGTTTTTGGAATGTTTAAATTATATGTTTCGTAGTGAATTGAGTAGATTGTCCCTGAGGATGGCCGAATTGGCCGAAACGTTGGACGTGTAAAAGAAATAAAAGTTTTGAGACTATAATTGATAGTGTTTTGAATTATTTATTAAAAGATTACCAGTCTCAAAAAAAAAAAGAAAAAAAAAATTTAACATTATAAAAAAAAATCATTGAATTAGACGGTAGCAGATTGATAACAGTGAAAGATGAAACGTATATTATGTATGTAAGAAGATATATAAGTAGTGTTTAAAAAACAAATATTGAATCTACAAATTGAACATTTTGATAGAAAATTAAATATAGTGAGTGAGTGACTCATATCTGAATTACAGTATTAACTATTTACACTTCACTAAGTAAAAATAATGTTTCGAGATATTACAGTTTTGAACTGTATAGATCGCACCATCGAACTGGTACAGCGAATTTTTTAATATTTCTCGAGCAAGTGTCATCAAAACAAATTTGATTGAAAATGGTGTTCTCACGTACTTAGTCTCTCCCTCTTGTAAGTACTGGTTCGTCAAATACTGTCATTTAATCTTGGGTACCTCTATTACAACATTTTTGTCATTTTTTTGCGTCATTTGTCCACGGAATTAAAAGTTTTATGTGACTAACTCAAAGATAATCATATTAAAAAGAATAATGTAAGTTCAATTTAAAAAGAAAAAATTATAGAGTGCAAGAAGTGGGTTAGGAGAGAAGGTTTTCAGCGGGGGATGACTGGCTGTAGGGCACTAGAAGAAGCGATCCCTTGAGATCGAAGGCCCTCCAGTGGCCCTTTGTCAGCCGATTTGGATCCAGCAATGTCAGCGAGCCTTCAACCCATTGTCGGAGGGTCCGGGATATCTGGAGGAGAGCTTGGGTTCAGCTCCTTCGTCCATATTTCGAAAAAAAATTGCGAAACCGAGTGTTAAATAAAAAACGAACGAACAATTATTTGTAATAATTACAGCGGCTGTTTTATTTTTTAATAATGGATAATAATAATAGCCTAGTGAACTCACAAGACTCGGTTCATACGGAGGAGATCGGTATGAAAGTGACATGTTTATTGTAGCAGAATATGGAGCTAAGGAACTTAATTTGTCGTCTGGAGAAATCGAAAGGTTCTTCTCTTCCATCTTCTTATGACTTTTCTTATTAAGTATATGATTAATAATAATAATAATAAAGAAGGCCTAACTAACCCGAAGGTTCGATGCCGATACCACCAAATGCTCTTTGCATACATTCTTCCAGTGATGCCCCTCCAAACCCAATTCTACTAAATCAGTTTTAATGCAGTCCTCCCATCTACGTTTCGGTCTACCCCTCAATCGTTTACCCGTCGGTTCAGCGTTTATTAACATATTAGGGATCCGCTCGTTACTAAGCTCTACAAGGGTAGGTCCCTTAATTCAGCGTTGTGTAATCTTCTAAATTCTCCTGTTAATTCATCCTTTTTCGGTCCGAATATTTAAATATAAAGTATACGATTTTTCAAACCCTTAAGGCTGTTCATCCCTTAGTGTAATAGGCCATGACTTTTATCCATAAAGAACAGTGTGAAGGATAATAGTTTTGTAAATTCTAATTTTTATGTTTTCGATAGAAGGCGCGAGCTAAGCAGTTCCGAAATTGAAAAATAACAAGCATTTCCCGCCTTCAACCTAGCTTTTATTTCCCCATCAATTTCGTTTTTTCTAGTTACCGTAGAACCTAAATACTTAAACCTATTTACCTGTTTAAACGTATTTCCTTCTATATCTATTTCTTGCGTTTCTACTGCTAACCTTGTATTTTGTTTTATTCGTATTTATTTCAAGACCTAGTTCCTTACTAGAGTTTATTAACGTGGTTGTATTTAGTTCTAGGGTTTCGGTCATGCACATCCATACGAAATTTACTGACTTCTTTGGCATTTCCTGTTCAATCAGGACAGGAGGACGATTCTATTGACAGATTCTAGCGGTAAATAGAATCGTAAGCCTTTTGGAAATCTATATAAAGCTGATTAACTACCCCGTTGCATTCCAACTTTTTCTGCAAAATTTGCCGTAATGAAAAAATTTGATCAATAGTTGAACGATTTCGTCTAAAACCACATTAATTTCTTCGGCGTATTCCGTGACTCGACTAGTTAAGATAAGCGTAAATATTTTATAAAATACCGGAAGGAGTGAAATTTATGATATAAAGGTAGAATTAAAAAAAAAAGTCCCATATAGACAAAATAACATAAATCACAAATTTTTAGGTACTCAATAAATGTTTTAGTACTTAATATATATGTATATATAGTTGACCGTAAAAATTGATATATAAGAAGATGGTCAGGGTTGCGGTCAAAAGTGAAACAAAAATAGTTTACAACTATTTATTTTCCGACGTTTCGCCCCACTTTGCAGGGCTTCATCAGGGCTAAAAAGATACAAAATGATACAATAATATAATATCATACATAAGATTACATAGTATATACATAAGATACAATAATATCTTTGTATTTTTATTCTTATCATTGTATCATTTTGTATCTTTATAGCCCCGATGAAGCCCTGCAAAGTGGGGCGAAACGTCGGAAAATAAATAGTTGTAAACTATTTTTGTTTGACTTTTGACCGCAACCCTGACCATCTTCTTATATATTTTAGTACTTTAACTTACTTAAGATTTTTGATTTATGTTTTATATTATTTTGTTAGTAAAGATGTGTTATTATACCTCCACAATTATATCTTTATTATTTACATTTCACTTTATAGTCTTATATTAGCCTTAACTACTCTTTATATTTATATATTAAGATCTGCAGTGGTTATTAATAAATAGTTGAAACTATTATCTTATTGTTAATCGCGACTCAGAGCATATTCTAATTCACATCCGATCAATCAATTAATATTATTTTATGAACTCAATTATGTCATGTATTAGGATCTTATCATTTTAATTAATGTTTTATCGATTTGGCAAATGTACATACATCCATGATAAATTACACTATCTAGTTGAATTATTAATTTTTAAAATGGAAATGAATTAATTAATTTTCATTATATTTCCACAGTTATAGGGAAAACAATGAAGAAAATTACATCCATTTCTCTTTCCTTATTTAAGTTTTAATTAAGTATGTACTTAATTAGTTATTAAAAGTACAATTTAATTAATTTAATGCTTACAAACTCTAACCAAAAGTAACAGAACACGATGACCCGTTTATCCATAATATAATTAGATTTGACGGAAGCTAGAATGACATGAGATATTGGAACTTAATAATAACTAAAATAAGTTTAAATATCCAAACTACATTACAGCGGAAAAGCTACTGAACACATTCCATCAAAACGAAAAAGATCTTGTTCGAATTGATCATCGTTTCGGAGCATGATGAAGCAGGTACTTCAAACAAGCTTCAGAACTGTAGCTATTAATTACGTTTTATTTTAATTTTTATTATTGAAGTAAAACTTCTATAAAACGGATATCTTCTTAACAGAAGGGCTTAGGGGTTACTATAAAGAGAGCACAAAAATTAACTAATAAAATTATTCACATATCACCGATTTTGCTGCGATATCTCGTAGGTCTGAAGAAATAAATAATACTATTTTCATACTGTTTAAAAAAATATATATGTAAGCATTATTCTACGTACGTTTCCTGCATTTTGTTTTGTTGGATTGGTATAAACTTTTTCTGAACTCAGTAATTATCTGGAAATGATTCTACAACAAAATGTCTTTTTTTTTCTTTTTTTGGTTTATTTATTCGTCAGACTGTCCATACATTAACTTAAGCACTAATGCAGGTTTAAGGATAGCATGCGTTTTATTTTTGACACAATTTTTCACGTTAGATAAAAAATTACAACTAGAGTAAAAAAAATTAAATCAAATGTTTTTTGTTTAAATTAAGAATGTTATTAATTTTATCAATTGGATTAATTACACATGTAGTTCAATGATGCAAATATTTTGCAATTTATGTTTGTTACATAAAGGTTTATAATTAATCAATTAATATATTAGTTTTATTGGAATTTATAATTAATTTCTTAAAAAAAAAAAAAATCTTGGATAGTATATCGGATTTCTAGGATCATTCGCATCTTGTAGGGGGTTTATTTTAAAATCGTGAGCTAGTTAATATTTTTTTTTTAATAATTTTTAATAATGTGGAGAATCTCCCCATTGATAGAACTCCAAAAACATTTCTAAAGGAGAAGATCTCGAGGCCATCTTCTTTTCAGACGCCTAGGGGGATTATTAGGTAGTGAAGGAGAAGCCAGATTAGAATCGAGTTGGTTTGGGTGGTTGGGAAGTTTATTATGGAAGGATTGGTATCTGGTTCTGGCCAAATCGGCAACATAGGGGACATTGAGGTCCTGATGGATGATTTGATTTGTAACAAAGTAAGGAGCATTAAGGATTTTACGAAGGATTTTGGACTGTAAGGATTGGATTCGAGAGGAATTAGATGGTTTAGTGGAGCCCCATAGCTCAAATCCCTATGTCCAGATAGGCCTTAAAATAGTCATGTAGATCAGTCTTTTGTAATGGATTGGAAGTTTGGACCGTTTAGTTAATATTTAAATACAAACTTTGAACTGATGATTATATGCATGGTATGTCACAGAAACTTTTTGGATAAAATCGACTGGCACGAATTACTACTTCATAAGAATAAGCTTTTTTTTTTTCGATTTTCTCAGAAAGGCTTTTACCATTTTTCTCAAACTCAGTATATTAATGTAAAATCAAGACATCTTTAATATCAGATATGTCTTGTTCTCATTGAAATAAATTAAGAGGGCTTAAATGAAGAAATTTCAAAAAACCTTCATGAAACCTACCCTTATTTAATTTAAATTAAAATAATTAACTATTTTAAATTGTTAACAATAATGAAAAATGCATAAATAAGAGTTATGAAAGAATTTTATGATCAAATAAAGGAGGAGAATGGAGAAATATAAACAGAAGTTTAGAGACTGAAAAACATACATACACGGTTTTTTTTATTATGTTAAACTGTTGTATTCTTTGTGGAAACAAAGTTGGTGTTCTAACTCTAAAATACGAATTTTTTATAGCAACTATAAATATATTGTATGAAATTATTGCCATTCATGGTGCTAAACGAGAGTTGAGTGATGAGCGAACCTTAATAGATTTTTATAATATAAATACCTCTGTAAATAATCTTAATCCGCAATTATAACCGGACACAGAACAGAGATTCATACTTGGCAAACAGTATGAAACAAGACCAGATATTAATTACTCAAGAAGTTTCTAAACAGTTGAACCACAGCCATACTTCCTAACTGCTCTCGACAGTTGTCAAAGTGGTCTGGCAGTTTTGGTACTGTTTGCTCCCCTACTTCCAGGATACTCGAGCCGTAAATTGCTCCATTTCACTACGATAGGCAGGTAGCCTACGTTATCTAGACCTTAGATAATTATTACTCTAGGTGCTGCATAATTATAGCCACAAGTTGAGCTCTCTGTAATATTCTTCTTCGCTGGGAGGTTTTTTCAATGCCGGGTTCCCGAGATGGAGTGGGTGAATAGAAGATACTTTTTAAATGGGACCTAACAAACTTGGGAATTTGCAAGTAACTCCGCAATTCAAGAACTTTAGAAAACTTTTCATAATATAGAAAAAAAGAGAAAAGAAAAACTTTATCAAAGAATTATTAAAAGTTAAAAATCCGTTGGGAATTATCTTGGCTAACAAATTCATGTTTAAATATTATCATTTTTTTTTTTAATTATGTTGAATTCTTCTTCCTTTCCGACTGTTTTCACAATTCAGGTAGTAAATATATGATAATTTAAATTTGTATATTTACTCGGAAATGACTGAAAATTTAGTTTAATAGGTTTAATGACCATTATTTTTTAGATCATATTGATAAGGAAGATTACAAAATAAAAACCTCATCTAGCCTTTGAATTTCGAATATAATGATTTGTATTTTTTTCAGTACAAGTTTCCGATAATTGGTGCATTAAAAAACCTTTGAATATTATTTGTAAGACAATAAGAAGCATTGACCATTTTTGGAAAAATATTAGGTGGTAATGCTTGACAAACTGTGTGGTATTATGAAGACCCAGATATAGTATCTGTGTGATAATTTACATTTAATTTTGGTTGCGTTTGTTATCAACTTCTTTAGATTTTCATTAGAAGTTTAAGGAGTTTAAAATTTTGTTTTTTTCATTATTATCTCCCTTATCCTTGCCGACGGAAATCATCAATTAATGAGAAAAGTTTTCTATTAATGCTTTAATAGATATATTTTCGCATATTAAAAAAAAAAATTAAATTTAAGATAACTGACATGGAATCCCCATACAAGACTGAAAAGACAGGAAACTGCTCGTCCATTCCGACTATTACTACATTTATTAGAGAAATGGTCAAACTTCCAATCTATCACAAAAGACTGATCTACATGACTATTATAAGGCCTATCTGGACATATGGAGTTGAGGTATGGGGCTCCACTAAACCATCTAATTCCTCTCGAATCCAATCCTTACAGTCCAAAATCCTTCGTAAAATCCTTAATGCTCCTTACTTTGTTACAAATCAAATCATCCATCAGGACCTCAATGTCCCCTATGTTGCCGATTTGGCCAGAACCAGATACCAATCCTTCCATAATAATTTACTTGATGTGTATATATGTATACAGTTGTAAATAACAATAAATAAATTATTTTAAAAAATAATTTAAGATTTGTTTAATTAAATTAAATTAAACTAGTAAGCACCAGAAATTTGGTTTTCGAAACACAGCAATGGCAAAAATTTGGGAATGAATTTTTAATCAAAATTTCATTCTACTCAAAAGTTTTTCCCTGGCTTTTAGGTTCGGCGCACCTTTACGGCACCTATCAATTGAGTTAGGGGGTTGAAAGCTTGTAAGCAAATTGAGTTGGTGTTAGAAATATGCCTTTTTATTCCTCGAGCCCGGACCAAAAATGGGGTATTCATTTCAGGAGAAGGTTTAAATGTTAATTATGAAATTGGATATTATTTTTAATAAAAAGCGCCTTGTCTGCCTTTTCAAAGTTTTATTATTATTAAATTTATTATTGATATTTACAACTGTACATAAAATACATCAAGTAAATTTGAGGAAATCATAATAGTATGGTACAAGCATGCAGAGAAATTACCCAATGGTAGCACTCTAAAAACATTTTTACAATATAAGGACTCGAGGCCATCTTCTTTTCAGACGCCTCAGAGGATTATCCGGAATAAGGAAGAGGAAGCAAGATAAGAAACTAATGGGTTTGAGTGGATAGTGACTTTATAATAGAAGGATTGATATCTGGTTCGGGGTAGATAGGTTACTAATAGAACATTGACGTCTTTGTGGATGATTTTATTTGTGACAAAGCAGAGAGCAGCCAATTGCTTTTTTTTTATTAATTGAATCATTTTATTTTAAAACATAAAAAATAATTATTATATGGGCTATTCGAAAGGCACAGTAAATAACCTTGATAAGTATGGGTCACTTTTTTTTTTTTTTCATGAGTATGAATCCCCAAATAATATTCAATGAAATACGACACCGTCAATCTTCCTCTAATCTATGAACAGTATAAAATTCATTGTAAAATATTCGTTGATTTCACTTTGGCTAAAGGTAGACGTCGATACCCATCCAATCTTATGGGACTATATATAAAGGGCCTAATCCATATTGGTGGAGGTGATGATATAGTGTATCTTGCCCGGCCTTCGATAAGGCATGCACTCACCCTTAGCCTATCAAAGCCATTCGATAACACTCCCTGTCACCAGATAGCACCTCTATCGGCCACTTTTGTCTAGCGCCATTTTCTCCAGAGATAATGGATGGTGTTTATCTCTCTGTCCGATTAGCATATATATTTTTTGTAAGCCCAAGAACCTAAAAATATAAATTTAGTTTTTTTTAAATAATAGACATATAAGAAACTTAAGCGTCTGATTTAAAGAAAATATTTACAAATTCAGATCACCACAATTACCTCATGATGGTCCTGATCCTGTTCATTCGAAGCTAAATAATTATCTTATGGAACTCCAAATTCATTTTTAAATGTAATGTAAAAGAAAAAAAAAGTACCTATAATACACAATAATATATACTTTCAAATATTGTAAACAATAGGTTTTTAATAAATAAAATATTTTGAAACTTTTTGACTTTTTATAAAGTATTTGTATAGAGGGTTGATTAATTTAAATTAAAGAAAGCTTTTCCGCATTATTTATTTAGGTTCCTATAACTTGAGATTTGGAAATTAGTTTTAGATATAATAATTGTTATAGCTTTACTTTTTAATTGCCAATTATTATAGCTGTTTACTTTTGGAAATCAAAATTAGTAGACTTTTTTGACATTGCCAAGGGAAATAAATATTTCCTTGCTATATCTTTACTTATATTGGTCTCGTGGAGATTTTACTTTTTTATTTATTTTTATTTTTTTTCTTACCTTCCACTTTTTATTTATTTAGGGTGGTCTGGAAGAAACTCTAAATAAAGTCATGAACACGCTACACGACTGGGTGAAAGAAAATGGAATGACAGTTAATCCACGAAAAACTGTGTCTCAATTGTTTAGCCTTTGTACAAAAAAAAACATGAGGTCCATATGTATTTTAAAGGCGAAGAACTAACCAGAGCTGATAAAGTAAGGCTGACCTGGCTAAAACAAATCCATAAAGCAACTCAGAAAGGACAATCAAAATTGAAGCTGATGAAAAAAGGTTAACAGGGACTAAATGGGGAGCGTCCCAAGACGTACTTAGTACGGCCTAATCTGAAGTATGGAGCTGAACTTTTAATAACCTCCTCCAAAGCAGCGTTAGAAAATTTAGACAAAGTTCAAAATCAACCCTTACGCATAATCACTGGCGGTGTGAAATCGACTCCCATCACAGTTATGGAACTCCAAGCAGGTCTTGAACCACTACAGGATAGGAGGGAGAAATCTGCTCTGTGTCTTTATGAAAAGCTTATGCGACGAGAGGAACACTAGTTGGATTATCGTAAAGCGAATGAATGACTGAGGTCCCATCGCACTTTTCTTTCAAAAGCTGAGGAAATGCTTCACCAGATAGACCTACCAACTGATGAAAGGCAGAATATAAGCATCTCCTACATGCCTAAGCACGATTCCGCTGAAGTCTACGGGCACTCAAACTGGCATGTGGTCGGATCAAGAAAGATTGCCCTGAACCCGAGCTTAGAGCTGCTGCACTAAAAACAATTTATGAGCTATACCCCATAGAGCAATGGCTACACATTTATACCGATGGGTCTGCGTCCGGTATTAACAAGGGAGCTGGAGCAGGTGTATCCTCAATCAACTTTCAATTGTCATTTCCCGTTGAAGCTGGATGTGATAATTATGATGCAGAAATGCAGGCTATCTGCTTCGCGATGGAAGTCACTATTGAATGCGACGATAACACTGTAATCTTCAGCGACTCCCAAGCCGTAATACAAAAATTAACAACACCAGGTGCCGCAGAGTCACCCACGGAAGAACAGTGCAGAAACATGGCTGCTATCATGAAGAAAAGAGGAAGGGTTATAGCTCTGCAGTACATCCTATGAGACTTATACTTGGTGAGCTTAAGGCCCTCCCTAACGTTTCTGGAGAAGGTGATACCTTTCTAGCGTGACAACAAAGTAGAGGATGGGTTTGGATATAAGGCGGATCTTCGCTAATAATTAATTCGATTTAAACGATTTTTATTTAATTTGTAGTGGATTTAATAAACTGTTAATTGCGTATAAACGCACAGACTTGCTGATGAAAAAATACGGAACTTATGTAAGTTATCGGGTTGATGGTATATTTTATCAAATGGCATTTATTCAACGTAAATTGACGATGTTTGCCATTATTAACGACATTATATACATTTTTAATTACGTGGAAAAACAATTTTCTTTATTTTATAATTTTGTTTCCTACTTTTTCTCGAAGATTTATGCTACAGATGATAAGTTTTAGGATTTTTGGCAAATTTTGCCGAAGCCGTCTAGACCGGAGCCATAGTCTATAAAAACACGGTTCTTGGAAATTACATTGAATCCCAAGTTATTGTAATGATTATAAGATACGAATAATTGACTATTTTAATAACAGTTTATTAAATTATTATATCACAACCTATACAAGATTAATGTATTTTGTTCTAGACCTAAATATTTTATTGAAAATATAGAGGTATAAGAAAACGAAAATCTTCAAAATTAAGACACGTCTAAAATTGAGGGACTGCTCATCCGAACTATTAATTATATATTAGAAATAAGAACAATTTTCGTAAGCTCGGGCGAACTTCATTACTTTCCCAGAAGCAGAAACATAACCAAGAGAGACATTGAACTAACTCATTACTCCGTTCCACCATCGTGGGAACCTTCCCAGACGTTGATGAATGACTGTTAAGAAATGTCCTGGAAGAAGCTTGTTAGGAGTTCCTCTCCTGTCCTAAGAGAGATACTAACCTTAATGAACGTTGTCAAAGTTATTTAGCGTTAAGCTATTTATGTATTTTACTTTACACTGAATAGTATTATTATATTTACTTTCACTATTTATTAGATACACTCATAACTGTAATATATTTTAAATAAAAACAAATAAAATTATACCATTAAGAATTTATTTGTTCGAATTTGAATAATACGTATAAAATATTGATTTTATAATGTTAAAAAAAAAAAACATTTTGATTAATATATTTAAACACCAAACATTTTTAGCAACATTAAACTTCTAATGTTGAAACTAAATTGTGATGTTCTTAAATTTTATTTTCATTCTATTTTTATTTATCGAAAAATCAGTTGAATGAGACCTTTCTTTCCGATCTATTGAAGCTTAAACAGGAATGTGTGCCTTAGGATAGTTTTCTAGAGTAGAAGTATGTATGAGAGTAATAAATAGTTTTTTGTTTCTCTTACATCTAGTACAAGACTTTATTGGATGTTTACTACCTATTACTCATACTTTAATGTGTAATATAATAATAATAATAAAGGCCTAAGGTTCGATGCCGATACCACCAATCGCTCTCTACACACATCCTTCCAGTAATGCCTTCCAAACCCAATTCTACTAAATCAGTTTTAACGCAATCCTCCCATCTGTTTCGGTCTAACCCTCGGACGTTTACCCGTCGGTTCAGTATATATTAACATATTAGAGATCCACTCGTTACTAAGCCCTACAAGCTTATACGCCCATCTTATTCGCCACAAATCAATAACCTGAGTTATATTTACCGGTTGTAGTTCCCTTAATTCAGTGTTGTGTAATCTTCTAAATTCTCCCGTTTCCCCGCGCTGCTTATCCTGAATGTGTAATATTTATTTAAGTTTTAAATGTTGTACTTATGTAAAAATGTTTAGCTTTTGTTTATTATTTTGGCTCATTTTATTTTGTAATGTATTATTATTGGAGAAAGTATTATTTCATTATTTTTATATTTTTAATTTCTGTATTTTACTCCAAAATGCTGAAACCTATTACATTTATATAATATTATTTTAAAAGGGATTTGTCCTACAATAATTAAATATTATTATTTCTATTACTATGTATAAATTCAATTTAGGTAATGAGAAAAAAATTACGCTGTACTTTTAAGATGTACCAAATTACAACTCAGTAGGCTTTAGTTGGCAAAGATTTTTACAATTTAAATTAATATGAAATCTCATGTTTAGAATAATTATTTATTTTTTATCTTTATTGAATTGTTAATATTCTTATTAATAATATTAATGCACTTTTTTCTAAAAGATATTTTACAAATTTTAAAATTTAAGCGTCCCAGCATGGTATAAATCAATCAAAACATTTAATAATTTAATTTAAATGAATGAAATAAAATAAAAGTACTAATAAAATCTCTTTATTCCTAGCAGTATTACGATAATCGGTTAACTATCACACTTAATTTCTAGTTGTGACCCAATCAGAGTCAGCGAAACATTAACCACCTACTAACGGTTACCACAAATGACTATAGTTTTCTTACGATCAATTAACATGGATCCTTAATCGTCATTCTGTACACTTGTGATCACCCTTGTTCCTGCCTGAGGCCTTTATTTATAAATATAAATTTGATAAATAAATTCAATTATTGAAATCGAATTTATTTTACAATAAACTTAAAAATGATAAATAGAAATTATTTTTCAACTGAAAAATAAAAAAAAACTCGACTGTAGTTTCTTAATTGATAATGTGTTTTATGCTAATAATAATGTCATTAGAACACGTAAGTATAATTAAATGCAGTAATAAAGTTAGTTTAATTAAACTTTATTTTAAGTGACCTGATATTTACTATAAGTGATTTTTAATATTTTTAGAGTTTTCTTTATCAAACATTCTATATTACTAAAAAAAATAGGATAAAAATTAAACTAGATTAAAAAAAATATATCTATAATTATTACGTACTGTAAATAAACGACTATCTCTGAATAATAATTGCTTGAAATCCAAACATATTGTTCAATTAATAATACTCTGTCAATTCATTAGATTGTGTCCAATAACTCTAATTGGCATCCGTACTAGGACTGAAGGGTGGGTGTTGTTGATTGTTGATACCATTATTAGAGTACCCGACATATTTATTGTAATCCAACAATTAGAATAAAATTCAAGAATATGGGATCTCATTTCGTTTAATTCAAAATTAATGTAACTCATACCACAAAAGTCGCCCATTTATCCAATTAATTTCAGAACGAATCGTATTTAGCCACAGTTACATGGTGCTTCCAATTTGAAAGTTTGCTTGTTTAACCCATCGTGTGGCTATGATTACAAATGTGAGCTCCTAATGCATTAGTCAATCCTAATAATTTAAACTTCATTTTCGAATCACACATATCGAGTTAATTGGAATAGGTTGTCTAGTCTAAGCCATTTTAAGGAAAATTAAATTAGGAAATTCAAAAAGTAATATTTTTAAAAATTAGTTTAAAATCCCTCATTATCCATTTCTGAATTACATGGAATATTATTTCCGAATCATTCATTATCTGTTTTGTCTTTTGTTTTTAATATTTAAAACTTAAAAATGCCTAATGATTTACGTATAAAAATTATAACTTAAAAATTAATAATGAGGTGTAGATAGTTGACCGTAGATTAATGATTGGAGAAGTTTGTCGGGCGGTGCGGTCAGCAAAGAATAACATAAATAAACAAAACCATATTAATATAATAAATAAATATATAATAAATAAATATGGTTTTGTTTATTTATGTTGTTCTTTGCTGACCCCACCCCCCGACAAACTTCTCCAATCATTAATAATTAATAATTTCCTCCAAAACAATGATTTTTTAAAAATTAAACTACATCAACTGCAAAACAAATTACATAAATTTATGCAGAAAATAAAAAAAATTAATGATAGTAAATATTGTATTTTTCATAAAAGGAAAACAAATTTTAAATTAAAAATGCCTCCCCGGCGGGGAATCGAACCCCGGTCTCCCGCGTGACAGGCGGGGATACTTACCACTATACTACCGAGGATTAAAAGCTAATTTATAAAAACAACATGATCATTAATTACTACTTCTAGAATAATTGCCTTCTTAGCATGCACATCACTACTAATCATGAATAAATTGTACTCACGCTGGTAGTTTTAAGAAAAAAATAGTTTTTAATCATATTCATATTAATAAAATTAATTCCAAACATAGCAAAACTACTATTAAAAACAATTCGTAGTTTAATTTTATTATAATTTATTCCACTATTTATATTTTCCTATAAGACAAAAAAAAATATTGATAGTCTCCACTGAAAGCACATTACTTTTATGTTTTAATAAAACATGCAATAAAATTTTATTATAAATTATATAAATGTACCAACCTGGAAGTATTACTTTTTTGAGTATATAATATTGACTCAAGTGTACTGTTTATACTTAAAAAAAAGTAAAAATTATTATGAAACGTAAACAGCTCTATTAGGACTTATATTCCAACAAATTTACTCTACTTTAAGTCTGTTTCTATTAGATTTTTAGTGTTGTTGGTGGTTATAAAAATGTAGAACTTCGAATATAAAATTAATTTTAATCAACGTCTTGAAAAAGTCGCTGTTTTATTTATCGTAACTTATCAATTTTGACTAGGAATTATATATATTTTTCATTAATGTAATTAAAATTGCAATGTAATAATTTTTTAATAATTAGGTACTGTCACTAACCAATGCGCTATCAATTCAGGCGTCTTTTCTGATTTTTTTAAGTTTATGATAAATTAAATTATAAATTTCAAACCACTTAAATCTTAATTGCCTCGTGCTAGAGATCTTGAAATACATAAATATTTTTAATTAAATTATTATTCTTATAGAAAAAAAAATTGTGATATTGGCTGTTATCTAAAAGGCTGAAGAGACACTTCAATCTTATATTAAGAGATACAGTAAAAATTATTAATTAGAAAAATCTGTCAAATAAAATTAATTTCCGCGAAAGGATTTAAATTTATTTTACTTTTTACAGGGCATATGGTATAAGAAAGAGGGGATAATAAAGACTCTAAATTACTATATAAAGACAAAAAAGGCATTATTTTAATTCAGAAACGTTAATTGTATGAAATATTACGATTTTTTCAGAGAAAAAAAATGAATGTATATTTGGTAGTACCATTTTGTGGATGTTAACTTCGAGCCCGATTAGTCTATGATTACACAACTAATCAGCATCTTTTTCCTCGAATAAAATCTCATTTGGAAAACTTATCAATCATGTAATCAATATTAATTTTATTTTTAAAATTTAAATAAAATTATCAATGTTGCAAGCATAATACGTAAGGATCGCTTTTTAATTATGACTATTTATATGATTGATTTTTGTCGCTACCGACGTCTAACTTGGGAAATCTGGTAACGGAGTGCTGACGACAGATGAGAATTAAACTAGAAACTAGTTATTAGTTTTGACTTGAAATTCGGAACGATATTTCACGTCACCTCAATAAGAGGGATCGTTTCGATATCGCTGTAAGTTTAATATGATATGCAAATATATTTTACTCGGCATCTGATTTCCAATATATCGCTCTTATTGCCTATATTATATGCATTATTGCCTATAAGACATTTATAAAATAGATAGACAAGATGACAACATCTGACAGGAATTTATGTGGAATGGGGGGGGGAATAGCCTAATGAAATAAATTATTTATTTAAGATAAATGAATTCGTATATGCATATAAAATGTACTCATATACTTAATGAATAATAAATATTCGTTATAGAATACATATTCATTCATTTAATGTACAACAACAAATTTAATAACTATAAAATGTAAGACATTAGTTGTACCTAACTGCTAATAGATTTAGGTAGCTTACGATTCAATCAACTACTTGAGGTATGTTAGTTGCCTACTTACGATCATTAACAAGTAAGTTTCAGGAGCACATTCTGGGCCTAGGAAGTTAGCTTGCGATAACTAATCCTGGAATTAGTCTTTCTCAAATCGATTAAGGTTAATATCCCTCGAGGGTAAGTGGTAGATAAATCACCATAGTGCTACAATTTAGTGAAATATCTTGTGAGGATCATAATCCTGAGACATAGTAGAAAGCAAACATGGATCTAATTTTGAGTTATAGATATTGTAGTTATAATCTCTTTTGATATAGTCATTGACGATCACTCCACTTCATCCAGTCCACTGTCGTAAATCCTCCAAAAAAAATAAAAAATATAAAAAAAGAAATTGGTTCTTTTGTGAAACTTTGTAAACATATTTCGTTCATCGAAGAAGTCTATCAAACTTCTTATGGTAAAAGATTTTTTTTCAAAAGGCAGGAAGAAAACTAATGTAAATTTACAACTTAAGTCCCAAAGGTTTTATTTGTTTAAACTTTATTATATTTCTTTTCAGGACTTTATTTTATACCCTTTATTCACTTCTTTGATCTAAATAATTGTAATTGCAATTTCCCTATACAATAACTTCTTGACTCTTAGTAATTGCAATTAAATTTACACATAATTGACCTCGTATGTGAATTCCATTTATTTAAGCATATTATATATAAGCAATGATCCTAAAAGTTAAAATAGATACGCCAGTGCTCGATCATGATTAATTATTTGTTCTTGCCATTACAACTACTATGTATTATAATTACTCGGAAGGTTAAAGAAATAAGAATTATATAAGAATATAATTGGTAATTGCAATTACTTTGGCTCAGTTTTTAATTGTAAGTGTGGTCCCACAGTTAAATATGCAGTAGTTTATCAAGTAATTAAAATTACAATTACAATTATTTGTAATACCTAATAATTGTAATACATACCTCGATGCATGCAAAAGGGCGAATGTTCTCCGAGATAAAACAGTAGAGGAAGGTAACATGCCTCATTTTGCTACCGTATACATTAACACGGTTTTTTGAGGAGCCAACGAAATAAATCGGTTTTTATGGTAGACGTTTAACGTTAACAAACGTGAGACAACTAATAATATACACACTGAATTGTAATAGAATTAGGTACTTACGTTACATCTAATAATAATTATAACAGACTTTTTTTTAATTACAATTAAAAAATTAATATTTATAATTATTACGGATATCCATTCTTACAATTAATCAATATTAGATAACATATTTTAAAACTTGTATTTAATTTAGGAATTTCCCAAAATATTAATTACCAACAGCATGAACAGTAAAAAAATCACAAAATTGTTGCATAGGTTGCCCTCTTTAAAAAAATAAATAATGAAAAAATTATTTTTTGGAAGAACGACTCATTTAATTTAGTTATTTCAATAAAATCCCACACACGAAAGCTTGGATTTTTCTTCAATATTTAAATGTTCCTTCACCACGTTTACCGAAAAAATTCTTGAACGTGATCAGTCCATTAAAAAGGCAAGAAAGATTAATAAAAATTTCCTACGTGGTAGATCCCGGATGGTTTTCTGCTACAGATACGATACTCAATCCAGGATGGATAGTAATCCTAAGTATATCTTTATTATTTAGATTCAGCTCCAAGAGAATTTGACCCACGCAGTACTAAACTGCTGGAATTGGAATACCCTTCTGTGTATCGTAGTAAGTTCTAACAGAACAGCATCCACTGCCTATTTGTTTTCCATAAATAGTACTATTAAATTATTGATTAGAGAAGATAAT
>NW_027108122.1:206140-210474 GCF_000696795.3 Halyomorpha halys | reverse complement strand
TTCAGTGTAAATGACCCTAGTGGTCGAAACACTTAAATAAATAAAACAATAAACCCATTACTTTTCCCTGAAGTAATGAAGCTTACATGATATACTCTCTTGTTACAGGAAGGACGGTCTGTAACAGAAGCCCTTCACCCTACAGAAACACGCACCGAAACTACACGCAGCAAGATAGCACAGGATCCCGTCGAGCGAGCAGCAGTGTAAGCCAGGTAGCAATACAGTAGTAGCGAGTTAGTCGCTATAATTCATTCTGTCACTAGGTGTCAAACGTGTCGCACCTAGATTCGTAACATTTTAGTAAACAATTTTTATTTAATTTTTTGTTATCTTTTTACAATCTAGATGTTTTTAGTTTTGAATTTTTTTTTTTTTGGGCCAACAGCAAGAAAACAAATTATTGGCTATATTTTATAATTCGATGTTTTGCACACCTATACTTCCTTTATATTTATTATCTGAGGTTTTGTAAACATGTATTTCCGACTATATCTACCCTGTTGATTACATTTTTTTTTTTTTATGTAGACATATTTGTAACAAGAAAAACCTCTAATGATACCATCACTACTGTCATGAGATTTAATTTAAGGTTTTTTTTTTTTTGGTGTTTTAACTATTCGATTTCAATGGAATTTAAAAATCTGAAAATTAACCTCCAGAATATAATCCAAATTATTTTTAAGAAGTATAAGTACATTAAACATTAAGGTTGTTTAATATTATTGGATATAATATATATCTCAGGGAGTAGGTAGCTCTGTGGTAAGCCACTGTGCTACTAACTCTAAGGCCCCGGCTAGAAATGCTGTGGCAGATAATTATTATCTGTTGCCATGAGTCAGCCCTGTAGGTTCGAGAGCCCTACAGGATCAAAGCCTCATAAAATGAGTACCCTTAATTAATAGAGCGTGATTTTGACCAAAACACCGCTTTGCACAACCGTTGGTCTAGTGCCAGTACTTCCTTTTAAAGTACTGCACCGTTCATGGGTTGAACTGTTATAGATTTAATTTAAAATATTTTTATATTAGCTATCTCAATCTCCTCGATATGTAATATTCTGTCATCAACGCCCTGTAGAATATGGTTGATGATGTTGGTTCTTACCCTGTTTTGATTTGTTTATTTAAAACGCATTAATAAAAATAGATAAATAAACGGTACGCTAGTTCCTCAACCTCGTGTTCAATACAACCATAATTAGTGAATTCATAGTATTAAAACCTTCAAAAAATATGCCTATTTGAACTATAGATAAAAAATAAAGTATCTCTTTTATTGTACTAAATGTTCAGGAGAACAAATTTCACTTTACGTATATAATTTACTATTTTTAGATGGGGCACCTTGTTTTTATGGGACGGAGGAAGAGGGGGTTAACGTCCTTATAATCTCTAATTTATAGCAGAACACTGGAAAGTCGAAATTAATTCTTTGGGTCGGCCAAAGTCAACCAGCCCAGGTTGGATTCTAATAAGTACTGATACAAGAATGCTAAATATGTGGCTCAGCAGGCTCGGTCATCCAGATCTTTTCACCTGTTTAAACTCGTTTTTCTTTCCCAATGTTTCCGTCATAAAAAATTCAATTAGAAACCGTCAATATTATTTTTTTTTAAGAAATCGAGTTACCTCGTTTTTGCCTGGAGACTTCAATTTTAAATAAGTCAGTTACAGAGAAAGATATTTAGTACTGAATTGCTGGGTTGGCATTAATCTATGGATGTAGACTCAATAATTTTGAACTTGAGTTTTTGAACTCGCACTGTTATGAAGGACATTGCCTAAATAGCACAGAGAAAATTTTGTCAGTACTATAGATTATCTTATCCTACAGATTACCCTTGCTTTCCAAAGTAAAAATGTCTCTAAAAAGGCCATCGAGGAAGGGGAATCGAATAATAACCAGGTTATGAGTGATTTGAGATTGTATATTCGGTGGAAAAAAAATTAAACTTCTTTAAGTAAAGTTTCACTTTTGTGTTCGTTGTAAAGAAAATTCATTCGATATGTGTACGAATTGCTTTATAGTTTACCGAAATATTATCTTAATACGAATTTGTCAGTATTTTTGCAGGTGTTCCCCTGAACCCATTGAAATACCTCGTGCCCACTTAAGAGTGCACCAATGCACCCTCGACTTAATCCTGGCCAAATTTGACATAAAAATCAATTTTGTTGCTGCAGGTTTCGTTACCTACAGATATGCACTTCCCGCTCCGTAACATAAATTTGTAGCTTTGTAAAAAAAGAATTGGAAACTAATTAAAGATGGAAGTTTAGTATTTTAATAACGAAGGTTTTTGATAAATCTTGGAATATGTTTTGGTGGTTTTAATTCAACTTTATTAAGGTCTAATCTTACTTAGTTTGTTTAATTTTTTTCTCTTAACTAACTCATTTAATTTTATAAATTAAATTTCATGACAGTAGTCATTATATAGCACTCATACATGGGCACCTTTTAAATTCATAATAGAGCCAAGTAAGTGTTACACTATTCAGTTTGTATTTAATTGCATTTTATTAGTATTTATTTTTTTTTTTTTACTTTTTTTACAAATCACTTTGATGTGTTCACTTCGATACCTCAAGTTACTTCCTCATTACTCTCGACCGACGGGAGCACATTCACAGAACAAGATAACAGCAAGAATCTGAAACTATGCTAGGCTAACAATTGGAGAGGTAGCTGTGCTTTAGGGCTGAAATAGTTATGTTGTTTCAGCTGTGCCCTTTAGAAGGTGTTAAAGCACTCCTCATAGGGCCTGCGTATGTCTCAAGCCAAGTAGCCTTAGCTCGAAAAGATTCCCTAGCACCGGTAAGGAAAGCTCGAAACTATTTTCCTAAATACTTTTCTCAGCTCTTTTAATTTTATTATTATTATCTCTTCTTGTTTCTTATTTATTTATTTTTTTTTTATCCCTCTTCTATTTAAAATTTTATTTTTCAATGTCACTTTCACCGGTTCGAGCCTTTTCATCTTTATTTATTTATTTTTATTTTGTAACAAATCACTCACATTCTCCTTCATTTATCTTTTTGAAAAATAATAGTGTTCAATATTTTTTAAGGGTCATATATTCTTCTACGTAACAACTTCTAAGAAAATTAAACTCCCTGAAAATTCCAGTTATCATTTATTCATTGGTTGACGTTTCGTTCTCATTTTTCGTCCATTTTGAAATCTAATACCTACAATAATAAATTAAGCCTTGTCAAAAATATTGAAATTTTCTACAATTATTTTTTATCGTTTAACTTGAACAATCGAACCCACATCTGCCATTAAGAACTAAATAGAATTTTTTTTTTTAATAAGACTTTTAATAATTTATATCGATTTCCATTATACAATAAATTTCCAAGGCTCTCTCTATATGTATTAGTAATACTGATGAGCAAAAAAAAAAGTTATGAGATATTGGATGTATCTTGCAAAATGAAGATTTTTGGAAGATGTATGGATAAAGTTAGGAATTTGGATTTGAAGCTGGAATAAGTTAACGTACAGTAACAGTAGCTTAAACTTTGACTGTACCTAAAAATAATTATAAAATAATCTCTGTCAATGAATTTTTATAAGAAAAAATCCTTCAAAAAAATCAAGTCAAAAAATTTCTTAAATAAAATGGTGTTTCAGACAACGCTGAAAACAAATATAATTTATTCTTAAAAAAATAAATAAATAAAAATAAAAAGTTGGCCAACTTTACTTGAAGCCTCATTAGATTATTATAAATTTAAAATCAGCTATATAATTTTATGTAATATTTATCAGTAATATTTTTTTCTCATTCCTCAAAATGAAACAAATAGATTGGTTTATATGAACCTTAAAAAATTTTTTTTTTTGGCTGCGCGCAAATAATATTTGATTTTAACAATTAACAATTCAGATCATTTGGTCAGCTATCTTCTTCCAATATTTATTTTTGTTCATAACTTTTTTCTTTACCAGAGAAATAGAGGATTTTAGTAGTTCTAAACTTTCCAATGTCGACAAGAAACATTTTGGAAAACAGTATATATATATCGCTTCAATAGTTAAAAAGTTTATTGTGGACAAACATTCGAACCATTCCCTTTCATATATTGTATATAAATTAAAATTGACATCAATCTAATGAAGACTTAATGCTTTTACATAAAATATTTATATGGCTCAAATTGGAGTAACAGCTTTTTATGATATAATCAATTATTAGCAAAGAAAATTTATAATTAATTTATTACCAAGTGGTTTGAATAAATAACCTTATTAATATATACTAATGAGAATGACAATTATATATTTCTCAACTTTCTCTCAATTATATCATAAAAAGC
>NW_027108122.1:187288-206016 GCF_000696795.3 Halyomorpha halys | reverse complement strand
TAAGTATAGTTTAACTGAATAGATTTTTTAAAAAAGGATGGTTATTTACAAAAATGATTTATATACCTCACAATTGTTAGATTGTTGACAGTATTTAATTTATGATTCTAGGAATGAGGTTTAAAAATGGATCCGAAACGTCATGCATGAATGAACCCTTATTCATTCATAATACGAGTTTAAAGGGTGCTTAATTTTCCCAGAAGATTTTTTTATAGATGAAATATTTATTTATTTATTTATTTTACTATTTCCATTATTACTTTTTCATTTTAAATGTCATGTTCAATGCCGAGCACGTGTTTGTGATATCTAATATGCACGGTGTTAGAAATTGAGACAGAAAATACAAAATTCAGTGTGCAATTTTTATTAATAATTATATTTGTTTGCATCGTGGCAATTGGATTTTTGTTCCTCTTTGTACATTTTGGTGTTTTGTGCACGTCAGAATATTTATGTGCACGTTCTGTTTTTTTTTCGGCATGGTAATTTATCATGTTGAATGCATTGTCCATCTGTTGTTGTACATAAGTAAATTAGAAGGATTTGGAATTGTTAAATCTAATTTGCAAATATGTGTAAATAATTAAGTTAAGTTCATTGTACATTTATGAGAATATTAGAGTGCAACAATGTGGTTAATTAAGTGTTAACTTATACAGCATGTTGAATTATATGTTACTGCTAAACAGTTTAGAGGATATAATAAAAATGGATATTGACCAGGTAGCGTAATGCCATATCATGAAATCTTCCTGATTATAATTTTGTAAAATAGCATCTTTAAATTAGTTGAAACTGTGTAAGATGACTTTTAAGGTTAATTTCATGATTTTAACCCAAACTTTAATAAATCATATTTCATGAATCGATAGGTATAACAAATAATCGATTTGGTGATTTTTTTTTATATCAAATTTAGTTACAAAAAGTTCTGAACATCTAGATCTCTCTTTTGAGCTCATACAGTTTTGATATAACAAACTCCATATTAAGTGAATTCATCGAATGTAAGTTGAAAATTAAAAATCAATAACCGAATTCTTGTAAAAATAAATTATGATTCGAAATTTTCGTTAAGATTATGTTACTAAAAGTTTCGTTATTCACCTAAATATGATTTTCATTAGCATGTTTAAAAAGGTTAGTTGAAAATTTTTTTTGTAGGTTAAAAATTATTTTTATTTTGTGAATAACGAATATATTTTTTTTTAGTACATGAGTTTTGTTAGATCTTTCGGCTAAAGACACAGCTCATGGAGTAAACCTAATTTACTCCTGACCACATGCGTACCTCTAGACAAGACTTAAACTACCCCTTTGACCAATTAGCCAACAGTTTTCAGGGTGAGTAACTTAGATCTCAACCCTCTTTTTTTTATCAAAGAAAGACTAGATTTTTAATTTACAAAAGAAAAATTAACAAAGTAGATAAAAAGGATATTCAGGGGAATTGTTATTTGAAATAATATAATGAAAATTAGTATTTTGGAAGAATGCTGATTGACCGTGTGTGTTATATAAAAGGAAGATATTACGAGTGCGGTTAAAATAACTCAAATAATAAATAAACTATTATGAACCAACGTTTTGCCCCACTGGGCTTCACCAGAGCTAAACAAGAAGGTAACAGTTGAAGTAATGTATCAATGTAAAATAATAGAAAACATAAATTAAACCAAGGCGTGGCTTAAGATAATTTAAAATTTGTGAGAATTTATATAAAAACGAACAAATTAAATTAAAAATAAGATGTAAAGTGAAAAATATAAATATACTAGAATTACAAAAAAAAATTAACAAGTAGCTAAAAATAAAAAAAGGCACAGTGAAAGAAAGCTGAAGAATAAGCTAAAGGCAAATTATAGTTATCAACAGGGTAGGAGTGGGGGAATTTGATGGTTAACAGATGCCGTTAAATTTGAAAATTAATATGGTGCTAAAGTCATTAGAAAAATTTATTAAATTTGTCTGGTCATCAGAAAAATATGTTCTAAACGTAGATTAAACATAATAAAATACTAGTAGGGAGTTTCGTCTTAGGAATGATTTCAAGCACCATTCCCTCACTCCTTCCCTCTTTTCCTCTCCTCAATATCCCTCAACATTATATAAATTTTCTATTGGCATAACTTAAAAATGGACATGGGACAGAGGTAATAAAAAATAATAAAATATCTGGTGTGTCCACTCACTATTTTCTTAATGCCTTGATTTCAAAGTAAAAAAAAAGAATTTGTCTATAGCCCAAAGAATATTGGTCTAAATAAAATCAGCTTTGGCAATACGATAAGCTACAATATTTTGAATATTGGAATGTCCTGAAGTTGGGTATACTTTAGAAGATTTAGGTTTAAAAAAACGGACAAACAGTGAACTACCTATCAGCTACCTATCAGAATCTATCCAAATAATTTTAAAAACGTGTCTATATTTTCAAATGTTCACTATGCCATGTCTTTGCTAATAATATTTTGATGTCGATTTAATTACATTTTTTTATAAACATATTTAAAACAAAAACAGTAGCTTTCCTCTTCTTCATGTCCGGGATATGGGCATAGGTGATATTTAATAAACCTCCATTTCGAAATGTAAAGGCGGAGTAGAGATATCCAATGGCCATTGTCATGAATAAAGTCTGTGATTTAATTACCCAACCTAAAAACAATAGGTCCATTAGTTTTTAGAGAAAAGCCAAAGACAGCGGACGGACATACATATTTTTTATTCAATGTTAAAATTATATCTTGAATCGTAAAACCACAAGTTTTGTCAAATTAAAAATAATGAGCCAAACTAGAATAGGAGCTTTATTACTACATTTCACATGAATGTACATTGCGGTACGCAGAAATGATAATAAAAATAAAACTGGTTTGATAACTTATTCATGTTATCTTTTTAATGAAAAGTTAGTGCACAAAACTGCCAGTACATAATTAATTTAAGTTCAGTTCCAAACCAATCCTGGTGAGAATCTTATTCCAGGAACATTCCGCCTTGAGGACAGGGAACAGAATAGCAAGAGGGTTCGCAGGGAGGAGGGGGAGAGCAGACCGACGAAGAGAGATAGCCTCGCCAAGATAAAGATAAATTGATGGGGATTGTGGGATCAAGTTGCCCTCGGCTCCTCTGGTCAATAGCGGTTTCTATATCCGCTCTATCTTCGGAGTAGTTGTATTCTCTTCGAGGGTGGTAGCAGGATGTTAGGCCAACCTGTTGTATATTGAGGGCACTGTCTGAAGAATCATATTGGCTAGGACGGGCATTGTAGATGTAAAAATAGATGGCGATGACTAAAATATATATTAATACGGATTAAAAAATTAATTTAATTATATGTATATATATTATACAGGTTATTTAATCAATAATGCTAATGTGGCGAGAAATTTTCAAATCCAAATTATTCCAATTGACATCAAATTTAAAAAAATAAAAAACTGAATGCCCTTAGGTTAGCTAAAATTAGTGGTTTTAGCTAAAAATAAAACTTAAACTTATTTTATCTGATAATTTCATCCATTATCGTTACCAAACAAATACCATAAAAATGATACAATAAACATCACTAAAATGAAAAATGAACTTTAGAAAATCATTGAATTACTGTTCCATCATCTCTATTTTAAGATTTCCTCTCTTGAGGGTAACGCTAATTACTCATAATAAAATACAAAAAAATATTTATTTTATGTTTTTTTTTAAACAAAATTAGAATAAATATATCAAGGCAGGACACTGGCGATTGAAATTATAGAAACCTGTTATTTTCATTTTCAAACCAGCTCATGTGAAACAAATAAGAGAAAGTGGTGTCCAAGGGCAAGTCGAAACGTAGGGCTCCCATTTCAGAGTCTTGGGTCATTAAAATTTAACTACAGGTTTACTTTATTCGGGTTACTGTGGAAATAAAGATATATTTGATTGGAAGAAGATAGTCCGGGTGGTGGTCGATAAAGGTATCAAAATAGTAAAAAAAAAAACTATTTTTTTTTTCTGTTTATAAAAAGAAAAATGAATAATAATCATTTTGGTCTCATAGAACAAATTTGGTAACGATTATAGTTTTTAGTCTATATACAATTGATCATAGATAATTTACTAATAATCGTTAATTGTTTATAAATGCATAATTAGCATTAATAGATAGTAAACATAACAGTTAAAAGGTTTTTCGCAACGAATTATAAATATAAAAGGTCATTTAGACGACACTTACTAGCAGATGATTAGAATGGAAGATTGAAGGGATGATCTTTCTCTGAATATCAAGGTCTTCAAAATATCATTTTTTTCTGATCTCTCAGATCAATAGCGACTAATACTGGTTAATGTTTGTGATGTACTTGGACTCTTATTGTTAAAGATGTTCGAAAAATATTAATGATATTCTTTATTTATTCTCGGATTGATCCCTTAGAATAATATACAGGCGACAAAATTAGGCTTTGGTAAAATACAAAATAAAAATTAAATTAAAAAACGTCATAAAATAATGAATTCGAAAAAATAAAAATGAACTACAATAATTAACAGATTATGTAAAATGAGAATAGAACTAACAAAATAAAGCCATATGTCATATCATAAAACATAAGATAACTAACACTTCTGATAATAAATAAAAATAATAAAAAATCAAATACAATCAAATCAAAAATAATAAATGAAAAGGTACAATTTCTGCTAATGTACATATTCATAAATATAAACGAAAACATTAAATACAGAAAATATATAAACCTTATTTGAAACTTTCAATTGTTATTCTTCTGGAATTGGGAGGACAGAAGGTAGTCGAATATACGGAATTTGAAGATTGGAAGGGTATTTGAGCTACGAACAAAGGAGGGAATACAATTCCATAGGGAAGAAGAACGGATGAGGAAAGATCTACCAATGGCTGCGGTTCGATGGGCAGTTACATATAAGTCTGAAGAGATATTACACCGATATTATAAAAAATTCGAAAATGACAACGGTTAATAGATATACAATTCAGTAGCACTTAACAACATATTTTAGATACATGCTATATTAATTAAATTAGTATAATAGTGATTAATCAATTATAATAGTGGTATTAAAATAATGAAAAATAGGCTAGAGACTAAAATAAATTAGTCTAGACTGCATATTATAAATGTTACATATAACGAACTGTAAATTGAATAAAAATATATCACAGCATGAGCACAATTATACTCACACTAAAGCATGAAATATAATTAATACTTAAAATAATTATATGTCATTCATAACACGAACTGTGTGTACATATCACTCGTAGTAAATTCACTGAAAAGCTTAGATATTTAAGCAATGCAAGGTTGCACATCACTACACAGCACTAGAATTACTATTCTAAAATCTATTTAGTGTTAATTTTCTTAGCCATAATGTATAAATATAATAAATATTTCAATTAATTTTCCATATTTTATTCATTATTGTTGTTTACATCTTCGATTTCAGCATAATTGATAATTGTGTTGTTATACTAAAGCATATAAATAATTTAATCTAAGCATTTTAAATTGATAATATTTATTCAACTAAATGGACATATAACAGACGATAAATATATTATTAAACTTAGAAATAATTTGATTTTATACTAATACTATACTGGATAGATAAGGTATGATTAACGCTTAAAAATTTTAAAAAGTTTTTAAAGATAAGAATAAATACAAAATTACTTTCCTAAAAAAATAATTGTTTATTAAGTCTTAATCTGCAGTAATTTATATTAGAATCAAGCCCAATATTCCTGTTAAATCACTTTTGAACATTTAAAAAATAAAGAAGTAATTTGTTGTTTACTGTTTAGTCTACATAACCAAAAATGTTTATAACTTCTTCCACCATCAAAGGTACCATAAATTGAGGAATGCCTCAACTTTAATTCTCTTTTTCATATACCCTGCCAACTTATCAATAATTGTTCCTATAAGATACTAATTTTGAATGAAACCTTTCATCCCAAGAAAAATAACTTTTTTTTAACAAGGTTAAAGAAAATGGGGTGCGTGCCTTGGGTTGGACATTCTGTGCCTATATGGTTTGACCGTCGGGGCTGGCAGGGTGGAAGTATAATACAGGGTGGTAAAAAAATACATGTTTTGTTGCTTTCTTTTAATTGTTTGCTTATATCTTGAAAACTATTGGGTTTGATGAAGAATTATTTCTTGTCAAAATTAAAGTATTATTAAATTTCCTACAAAAGTTGTCCAATAACGTTTGTTTCTAAACCGTACACTTTCGGAGCACGGGGAAAGGGCTAAAATGGCTGATCCATCGCATGCCTTTCACCACTAAAATTTAAAAAAAAAAATAAAGAATTGGCTCTATACATCAAAATTTATTCGTTCAGAAAAACAAAGTTATACAACCATTTTTACTTTTGGATTGTGGAATTGCAGCCTGATCAGAGAGTCCATTAGGAAAGTCGTTCTTGGTCCTGGAAGATGCAGTAAAGTAACTTGGGCTGCCTATTGATAAAGCCAATATAATATATTCGTGAATTAGAGGAGAGGGGACCAGGAATGCATCCTAGCTGACAGCTGCAAGAAAGTAACCTACATCGTTTATCAGAGTCAGACACTAACACTGGAAACGTCATCACCACTCTGCAAATAACATATCCCGGAAGATCAGCAGATCAGGAAAGCGACGGCATACCGGTGTTATTTTGGGCTTGCAAATGATTTTAGATGCAGATTTATTTCTGATGGTATCAATATTACCCATTAAAAGACTCTAGTTAGCAAAATTTTAACCAACGGGTAAGATACTTGGGCACACACCAAAAACGTTTGAGAATGGACTTTTTAAATTCGAATGGAGATTTTTTATTCCTTTTAGAGAGGGTGACTGGAGGAGAAGGGAGAATGTGGTACTCTTAGGATTTGGCAAGGATTTTCGCCTCAATAGGTTTATCAGAATGACCCGTCACTAGCATATAGGTAATGCCGGGACAACTAATAAACTGCGAGTTGGTCGGGCAAACGTTAGATTGTAGTACTCGGCATAGACGGATGTTTTTGTTCGGAACTGAAGCTCAGTGGCTGTAGATTGCACCAACTGGGATAGGTTTTTGAAAGAGTCTCAATCTCAGTGACTGACACACACAATTTTCAGTGTCTAATTTGATTTTACCAATATTTTTACGCTTTATTATATCCCAGAAACTGGTTTAGAAAGTAAAGTTATATGACCAATTTAGTGGAAATTTTGATTTTAGTAATTTAATTTGGAAGTTTTATTGTTATCAAACTGCTATTTATCTTTCAGCTATCTATCCCCAATTATAACTTTAAGAACAGTAGTTGTGTTATTCTGGGAGAATTGCTCACAAAGGTAGGCATCCTGTTCACAGCATAACTGTATAAATAAAAGAAGTATTCATTAATTTATTTTTTCCATTTCAGTGAATAAAATAGAATTGCAACAATCAATATATGGACAAATATGATTAATTGGGATAACAAAAAAAAATCTACCCTTATATTTAACCTTACTAATAATTTAAAATGTTCAACAATTTCCAGAAGATTTTCATTGCGGAAAAAGTAAAAAGTTTTTTGACATAAAGAAATCAAATTTCAATTTTGTTCTATACATATTACCATCGGCCTTTTACACTAAGGGAAGACTAGCACCTTAAGGTTTTAGAAAATAAAGTGTTACATAAAATATTCGGAATAAAAAAGGATGAATTAACGGGAAATTCCAAAAGGCTATACATAGCTGAATTTAGAGGGACTGTACCGAGTAAATATCATTCAGGTTACAGCATTGCGGAGAATATGACAGGCGAGCAAGGTTTAGGGATTAGTGTCGAGCGAATCCCTAAAATTTTAATAAATATTAAATAATATTAAACGTCAGAGGGGCAGACTGAAACGTAGATGGGAGGATTTTGTTAAAACTAATTTAGTAGATTTGGATTTGGAGGGGCGTCACTAGAAAGATGTATATAAAGAACGATTAGTGCTACCGGTATCGAACCTTTGGGTTACCTAAGTTTTTATTTTTCATTTTATTTTACTCATGTACTATATGCTATACTATATTGACAACTATCTGTGCAATCTTGACATCTTGACTGACTAATAAATAGACTAAAATCAATTTTCAACACCTTAAAATTCTTTTGGAAATGAGTTATAAAAGCCATTAACAAACAGACCCAAACGGTAAACAGAACGTTTTCCGATGGAAGCGAAGGTGCGGCAAGTGGCCCGCTCACAGTAACAAATACTAACCGACTTGAACTAAGTTTAGTTTTCCAACTGGGTACCATAAACAAAGTGATTTATAAATTAGAGTTACACGAACAAAGTTAGTGGGAGTTTGGATTGTTGTGGGGATCGCAGTTCGTTGCCGTCAACAACTCACCTGTGACGTTTGTTGAACTTCATAGTTTACCGATTTCTCCAAGAGAGTTTAAATGTTATTTTATGTAACACAAACAACATAGTTCAGCGTTTCTCAAACTATTGACACCTGTGTACAAGTTTTATAATTTCGTAATACTTAGTACCACTCAAAAAAATTCACGTACAGTAAAATCTCTCCTAACGAATAGCTCTATACAATGGACATCCTTCCCTAGGGACACATTATAAAAGTACCTGTCTGAAAGTATGAATGTAAACCCTTAGGACACCTCTGCACGGAAGGTATGCAACATATTAATAGCTCTATAACTTTTTATAAAATTCTAAATTTTTTATTCTTCAAAGAAAATTTAATGGCCTACTCTCAAAGAAATTAAAAAAAAATAAAATAAAACGGACACATCCTTTCCGAATTTTTATGTTTTTTGAATACATAAAACAGTTCCAATAACTGTTGTTTTATTGTTTAAACTAGCCTTAATGAAATATGTCTCAAAACATGACAATCAGTATGCCAGATATTCGTGGAATTTGCAAAATGGCGTGGTCCAGGTTTTAAGTTATTTTTTATACAAAATATAACACCAGAATCGCTTTTCGGCGAATTAATTCAATGGAGAGTGGAAGGTTTTCACACGTGATGTACAAGTTTGGGGAAGAAACTCTTAGAATTTATATAAAATCAAGCCCACTTTAATGCTCTATTGTATTTCCAAGTATTACTAATATTCATTAATGATTTTTTTTTGGTACTTATAACTATTTCTGCCTGAGATCTCGGGATATAGTAGAATATTTTTTAAGCTCTATGCTTAGTTTCCTTAGAAAATAAACCAAAAATAGAAATATCTCATCTAAAAAATGAAATTTTTAAAAGAGATACTTATTATGGAAAAATTAAATAGATCTATTTCTTTTTAATATGTGATTAATATAAAGAGATATCTGCTTATTATATTCTCCTTTTTCCTGATTTAACTTTAAATACAAAAATATATATTTATATGTGAATCAATATTTCGTGAAGTACAATATGATATGCATGATTAGTGCTCAGGGTTTTATATATGTGGTATTTTTATGTGAAAGTTGTATGTTTGATAATTATATTTTTAAAAAATATGGTTGTATTTTTGGTGTTAGCAGTGTTGTCATTATTTAGTTTTTTGTTTAGAAAAGCCTATAAAAAGATGTAATTTTAAAAAAATCAGGTTTTGTGTATTAATCCAATTAGTCCGATGCATAAAGCCCAGTTCATAGAACATACGTCTGTAAATAATTTAAAAATTAAAAGACAGCTGTTTCAACACGTTAAAAAAAATTAATTTTTCATTCGAACTATATATCTTTGAAATTATCAAGAACACTAGAAAATCTAAGAGAACATAATTTAAAGTAGAGTAAATTTTCTAAAATATGAACTCTAATAGAGCTATATACGTTCTGTAGTTCCCGAGATATAGCTCTTCAAAAAGTAACAATACATAAAAAATGCACTGAAAAATCAAAATTTAGTGAATTTATTTTGATAAATTTATGTCTCAAAAACCATTTGACGTAAAGATGTCTATTAGCACTCAAATTAAGTATACTTTAATATACTATAAAGTAGTTTATAACGTTTATCTTCGTGAGAGTAGTAGTCTTCATGATAACTGGTAAAATAAATTGTTTTATATTTATAATAATAAAACAACAAAAGCCAGTTTGAAACAAGTATATCTTCGCTTATGCAAAAAATGATACTTCCTAAATAAAAAATAAATACTATAGAACTTCGCTTGACCGTTGGTATCTAGATTAAAGCAATAATGTTTTTTTTTAATTATGTATAATTGCATAAGCAATTAGTTTTTAAAACGTAATCCTTTTCATAATTCAGTTCAATCATGAAATGAAAATCAATTGGTGTAAATTATAGACACATATTTATTCCATTTATTATATTTTTAAAGAATTGAGCTACGATCGTTTATAGTAAAAGTAACGTCAGTCGACTAACATTCGTATTAATCCCTATATCCAATTGTCATGTGTAAAGGCCTTGATAGATAACTGTCACAACATATCACCTTACCAAATATAATGATGACAGAAAACAATGTTCTTATATATTTGCCAAAAACTTTGAATTGTATCAGACACGGGCGCCATAATAATCCGCCCGGGACCCCTAAAACTAAGTCACTCAATGCAGTAAAATTACATACATCATAGGCCTGAACAATTACACTACCCCGCGTTCTTCTATGTTCTACAGTTCAAATAATCAGCCCCGGGGCCTAAAAACAAATTCACCCAAGGTCCCAAACAAAATTATATTCATCCCAGGCCTCATAAATAAATCTGTCCCGGGCCCCAAAAATAAATATGTCATGGGCCCCATAAGTTGCCTTTGTCCTGGAATCCAAAATCTGAGAAAATTAAATAATTTGTTGGTAATAGAAAGATTACTTTTAAAAACCTGTTGAAGGACTAGAACTCATCATTAGCGTTCTACACATAACGTAAGGCAATTTATCACTATTTATTTATTTACTATCTCCGATCCTCCCCAATTATCAGCTAAGGCAAAAAATACTCGAAAATCAGATAAAAATACCGGCTCAGCACTGCTAATAAGGAATAGTTACCTGTATTTCAGACAGAGCGAGTTTCAACATGTTTTTCCTTGTCACCTCCCACGTTTCCTTCAATCGGAGAGTCAAAGTACTGTTTTTACGACCGATAAGAGATAAACATTGGAGAAAAGTAATGATAGGAGTTATTTGTACACTTAATTCATTTAAAGACATTTTTATTTAAAGCCTTTATAAATTGGTATAATAAATTTATTTACATCATATATTAATTATTACTTTTGTGCTGTATTTTAATTTTTACCTGATAAAATTAACATTAGATTTTTCTTTTGTACACATCAGGCAAACTCTCTTAGCAGGCAATGTAGCATTTCCGGCTTGATTGGAAAACCGAGGTTCTATTGTATTGTAAAATCAGTTAGTCTGTTGCATTTTTGTGGTCCTTGCATTTTTCTGAGTCTGTAGAAACACAATCCAGAGTACACTTTGGGTTGTTATTTTCTTGTTTATCCAGGATTATTAGAATAATCGCGGAAGTGCATTTAATTTTAAAAAATCTATAATTAATTAATTCAGTTAAGTATGATTCCAATAATCTATAATATTCAAATGTAACTTTTATTGCGTATATCTTTTTGAAAAGTGACAAACTAAAACAAACAAAATATTTTTGCTCAACTTGGCCCTCGAAATAATTAATTAAGTGGAAAACTTCAATAAAGCCATAACAGGCTACAAACACCAAGTTTAATATTCCATAAATTCATAAACCAACTTCAGAAAATGTACTTGTATTCTTAACCTCTCTTAAAAACTTACTGAACCCCGAAGTTTCCCCCGACATAATACAAAGTTTGGTTTAGAGTTCTTTTTCTCAAACATTACCGGTTCGTTACATATATCTCACTGTAAATAATTCCTCCTCTTTCCTGCATACTTCTTGACTACCGATGTATCTGCACAGTATTTATCTAAACTATGTGTACTTACTCATTTTGTTATGAGCAGGTCTCGGGCGACGAACGAAGGCACCTTTGCGAACACACGAAACTGAACGCTGAAGCTGGTGGGATCGCAGCGTACGGTTCTGTTGTCTACCAGCTCAACCACGCAAACCTCGAGGCCACAGGTACCTGCGACTTCTTGGCTAGGGCCTTGGGGATAGTCTACAGAACAGGTAACATAGATCATATAATTAATAGGAGTATACATTACAATAATTTTAAATTAAGAATTGATATTGCTATTGAATAAAGACACTAGTCAACCTTTCAAAATGGTCAAGTTCATTGTCACTATTAAAAAACGTATATACAACAACACATGCACAGTTTTGTTCATCTGGATACAAGAACACTAGGACGTCCCGGGCAATTGTAAAGCTGACCAAGCGGCAAAAGCTGCATCATTGATCACGCCATCTGACTGTTTTAATTGCTCCCACAACGACCTGATGACAATACAATTATTAAATAAATGGCAGGCAAAGAACAACAGAAAACCATCTACAGTACTACCATGGAAGACAACAATCCAAAACTGCACACGACACTAAGTGCTACTTGACTGGACTACCATTTCGACACACTCAAGTAACCCAAGAATACTTACTACCAACATGTAGACAGTGCAATGTATCACGAACTGACAAAAACATACAGACAAACTCCAGGCTTTTGATAGATAGCGAATATTACCATTTCATTTGACAACTTTACTATACGATTAATCCGGTAATATTTGATCACCTAAGGAAAACAATTATGTTCAAATATATGTAACAAATTTTATTTCTTTCATCAATTAATGCCACTTACTGTCATTGAACTTTTTTTTCAATTTTATGTCATTTATACATTTTTTTTTAAATATTAATTTGTATACTTTTTATTTTATTAATTATTTTGCTAATATATTCTGGTATGATATCATGATAATGATGTTGGGAATGTTTCCAAGCAAACATCACCATCGCTGTTGATTGTCTTGTATTATATTAAAAAATAAAAGGCCGAATAAATTGAAGATATAAATAAGGAAGAGAGATCGCACATTCCTCTTCAACACTATAAGCAATATTATTCGGGTAAAAAAAAAATATATATATGTAAATTATATTCTTAATTTAAATAACTGTGGCGTTACAATATTGGAATAGTGGTCCCCAGGTGAACTTAATGAAATTAATATAAGGTTATAAGAAATGTTTTGTTTTTGTTTTCAAAGGATGATCTTTTGTATATGATAATAACTTTGTCAAGATTCTTTCTATTACTTGTAATAGTTCACTATTAGATTAATTAAAAACTGTATAAAGGAACTGTATATTCTATTCTATTGTTTTAGCAATCGTCTGTTCCCTACTTTCTGGAAAATTATATATACATATATATTAATACATTTCTTATCTTTGATTAGATCGTTACGTAGAAAGAAATTTAGTCATTTTTCGGGGAAAAATAATGCAGCTTAAAGTTGAATGATTTTAAGAGTCGCTAAAAGCAATTGTACCGTATATATATTTTAATAATTGAAATACTCAGAAATGTTACTGGTACTAGTATACAGGTTATTTGGGCACTTTCAGGCATTTTCCAATTAGGTTATATAATTAGGTTAGATTTATTTATGTAAGCTGAGCGGTGTAGTCCCACAAAGAAATTGTTTTAATGTTGTTTTTAAATAATATGTGATCCAAAATAATTTAACATTAATGACGGACGGTTTCATGACATTATATCTCTAAATTCAGAGCTAAAATAAATGGTGCGTTATACCTTGTTATTTGTTTGTCTACTCCTTTTAGAGAGAGCATTCACGAATATAGACCGAATTTTAGAAAGAAAAATTCTATAATTCAGACATGAAAATGAGAAGGAAACGTACGTGACAAAGGCGGAACCGGTGACGTTATATTGGATGGGGGGGGGGGGGCTGAAGTGTTTTCCCGACAGGGCCTTGAACAAGAGGAGTAAAGAGCTCCATTTCTCCATTTGAGGAAAATCCTCTTGACAATGAACTGAAATTGAAATCGACTAGAACTCCTTCCAGCTGAAGGCCTGGCCAACCCTGAAATAAAGCGCCCTCCTCCTAACATACCTCTTCCTTCTCCGCAATTTCCTCAGGAGCTATGAATAGTCTGCTGGCTGAGGAAGTTGATGGGATAAACTACATTATCACTTCATTTGAACCCATTTGGCTCATCAGTTATCAAAAGGGACAAATTAAGAAATCGGTATTTTGGGATTCGAAACACAATTTAATTATTTCCCTGCATTAATGATAAAGATATCTTGTTTTCGAGTTGAATTCAAAGACCGCACTCAAGTGCAACTTTTCCTTTAGGCAGGGTGAATATTTATGTAGTTTCAATTTTTTTAATTGCTAACATTAGCAAGATATAATTTTCAAATTTAGTTGTCTAATCCTCGGTAGTATAGTGGTAAGTATCCCCGCCTGTCACGCGGGAGACCGGGGTTCGATTCCCCGCCGGGGAGGAAATTTTTTCAAGAATTTAACTAAAAAAATATAACTATTGCTTCTTATTCTTTACTTTGCAATTTACTTGATGTTTATTTTATCTATATTTGTTTTTATTTTTATCATTTTAATATATTATTATTTAATTTTAGATTATATTTATTTTTAGTAATATTTTTTTTCCCTCCTAATGGCTAGGTTGTTTAAATCTAGGTCAAATAAAAAAAAATATTTATAGAATACTAGGAATATTAATACTGAATAATCATGAGAGATAGTTGATCGTGGATTGGCGAGGAGAAGATGGTTAAAATAAAACAAATAAGTTGAAGTAACTTATTTAATCGAGCCAAAGTTTCGGCCAGAATTTCTAACCTTCATCAGGGCTAAGAACAGAACAAGATAACAACCAATGAATATAGAAAATAAAAATGAAAATATAAACAGAATGACATAAAGTAAATAATTGTACAGAATAGAATTAATAAAATAAAGTGATGAAAAAAAGAGGAAAATAAAATGTATACAGAAGTAATTGAAGGTAATTAGTAGGTAAAATAACATAATTAAGGAAATGAAATAAAAATTAAGTTATATAATGCAAAGAAATATGAATATATTAGTTATTAATAATTTATAAATTAAAAAAAAAATAGAAAGAAAAAGAAAATATATGTAACAAATGAAATGTGTAACCATAATATTAGGTAACGAGGCAAAATATAAGTTAAATTCAACAAAAGAAATGAAAAGAAAAGAAATTGAAAAAAACATAATAATATATGGTGAACATAACTAATAACGTGGGTAAGGAAAATTGAGAAAAGAAAAAGGGGGGAGGGTAAAATAAAGATAAGGGAAAAAATAGAATAAAAAATAAAACGAACCTGTTAGCTTGAAATCTTACCGCCAAGTGGCTTTAATCTATCGTCCCTGTAATTTGGATAGGTTAAACAACATTCAGGGTTGTTCTAGAGGATTAGACGTAGATTTTAACAACCTAGTCATATATAATAAGGGGTTAAAAAAAAATCTAAAATTAAGGAATATAGTAAAATGATAAATATAAAAACAAATATTGATGAAATGAATATTAAGTAACTCGGAAAACTAGAAAACAATTGTTATATTTATTTTAGTATTCTTCAAAAAATAATTCTCCCCGGCGGGGAATCGAACCCCGGTCTCCCGCGTGACAGGCGGGGATACTTACCACTATACTACCGAGGATTAGATAAAAAGTGTTGAAAATAAAATCATGTTAATATTAGCTATTTAATTATTATTGTTTGCTTGAACTTGTATTATATTTACAACTGTTAATTTAATAACATTTTTAATTAAACGACGTTTGTTTAACTATCTGTATGATCATTTTTTCTTTTTTTCTATTTGTAAATTTTTTGTTTTATTTTTTTTCTTATTTTCCCTTTCTGGTCATCTGACTTACGGGGCGGGGGGCTAAGGTAACTAACCTATACTAAACGTGGTGAGGGGATCGAGGTTTTATTTAGTGGTACCACCATGAATTTTATAGAATTAACCCTACTTTATCAAAAGAGAAAAAAAACACTTAACAACTATCTATTTCCCGACGTTTTGCCTCACTTTGTAGAGCTTCGTTAGGACTAAAAAGATACAAAAACAACAACAAAATTTTGTCATAATAAGATACAAAAAAATAAATTAATGTAGGGTTAAAATTATGTAAAAATAAGTGAAACGAAAATTATTTACACATAAAAGAAAAGAAGATATAAAATATTATAAACATAACATAAAAAATGATAAGAATGTCAAAAAATGCGCTAACTATAGATTAAAAATGTACAGCAGACGCAATAATAAGTTTTTTTGAGTGATTAAGTATTTAATGAAGTATATTTTGTACATAATATTTATTTTAATTTACAACGTAATGTCCATTACTATATTATCGAATACTGAATAATCCCGAATGTCTGGTTTATTAGCGAAAAAGTGATCAAGGTTGCTCCCTGACACCCAGTTCGTTTTCGAACCGTTATCCACTTAAGGAATTTTGTGGAGACCGGAATGAGTGGTAGTCATTGAGGAGCAAGGTCTAGTGAATAGGGAGGATGGGGCAAAAGATCCTATCCAAAGGCTAACAATTTATTGTGGCTGACTAACGAAGTGTGGAGCCTAGCGTTGTCATGATGGAAGACGACACCCTTTCGATTTGCTAGTTCTGGTCGTTTTCTTAGAATCGATTTATCCAATTTTGTTAATTGTGAGCAGTATAGAATGGAATCCATCGATACACCTTGTGGCAACAGCTAATAAAAAATCACATCCTTGAAATCCTACCATACAGAACTATACCTTCTTTAGGTACAATCCCGCGTTCCAGGTGGTTCGTCTGGGTCCCCAAGATTTTTTTCGCCCTACATTATCGTAGACAATCCACTTTTCATCCCTGTCACAAATCTTGTAAGAAATAATTGTTTTCTTGTCGTTTCCGTAGTTAATCACAAATGGAAACGTTGGCTTCGGTCCCAAACATCAAGTCTAGAAACGTAGCCGAGCTTCCAAAAACGATTTTCTACGCTTCTATGTGATACCTCTAGAACCTTTGCAAGTTTTTATTGGATAATGTCACTTTTGTTTCCACGGGGCATCAGACAAACCTTCTAGGTCGTGTTTGAAGCAGTGCTGAGATTGCTAAGACCGAAGGCTCAATTTCCTCCGCCTGATTGTAATGTGTAATCAGCGTTTGTGTATGTTAATACGAACGGAAGATACTACATACCGTATTTATATGGCATGACATATAAATGCCAAGAGTTGGGTTTCAATTACAACTTACATACAGAATTAAAACGTACTAACTGAAACTACTTCTTCTTTCTTTCGAAAGCTTAAAATCTAAAATATATTTCTATGGATTGTAAGAGCAACGATTAAGCTTTCGAAGAGTGGGATTTGAACAAAAAATTTTTTTTCGGTTAACGCACCATCGTCAGATAAATATAAAACCATTAAAAAAATTAATCTCTCCCAAAAAGGCCAAAAAAAAATCTAATTTTTAATTTATATGAGAACTCTTATTTCAGTAGAATTATTTCAAAATGAAGCTAAAAATAAAACTGACTCGAGTTTTCAAACGTGCAAAATTGAAGTTTATTTACATTGAATACATTTAATTGATGTTTTGATTTTAATTACCTAATTAAATTTCACAATTTGTTAGTTGGCAAACTTTCATTAAAACCTTCAAAAATTTTTAAAATACAAACTGTTTAACAACGTTTGGTGGAAAATGTGAAAAGAAAAATTAATGAAAAAAAATTACCTAAAACATAACTTAAGATTACGATAAAAAATTTTATCATTCATTAAAATTGAGGCGTAAAGTTGATTTAAAAGGAATAAATGAATGTATAAAAGTAGTCGGATTATCTGCATTGGGAAAAAATAGGAATAAGTTTATTATTAACTTTCTTATTCCAGACCACAGCAAGCGATGTGAATATATTTATCTTCCCCTGAGGGACGATGTCCCTGAATAAACTTATTTTTTTTTTGTCCCTTACCCTTCCCACTCCCTGACAGGCAAATGGCTCCCTCTTCTTTGTCAACATGATATAAACAAATAACCAACACTCAGGATAAAAGTGGATACCATAGAAAAAATTATTTGTATAACACATTTACATATATATTAAAAAAACAGCAACTGCGAAATCGGAAGAATATTAAGAGCAATGTTTTCATAAAACATTCTCAGTTTAGAGTGGATTTATAAAACTTTTTTAATAGCAACTGATATGATTTTGTCATAACTCAGATCTCAAGATTAAAAAGTTGGTTAAAAATATAAGGAAAAAATTAAGTTTTTTAATACCTCAATAATATAAAAGTAGAATCTTATTAAGTGTTTTTGAAAATTTAAATACTTTCATCGTAATAGGTATTAGTTTTTTTTTATTTAATTAAGACTTATAATTAAGAGTATTTAATTTAAAAAATAAAGATATTCTTATTTTAACTATGCTGGCAATAAACCATATCTTTGAAGGTTTTAAATATTTTAATTATTCTGATTTTTTAAACCATTTTTTTCGGACAGGGACCTAGCATTTATTTGAGATTTTATACAAGAAGAGAAAATTTTCGATTTTCCATTTCTATAAAACTAAATTTCTCTGAAACCAGATTAGATTTTTCCATTCTTCCTTTTCCTTTAAGAATGTATTGCCTTGAGTAAATTAAATTGTTAGTAAAAATTAAT
>NW_027108122.1:141596-182403 GCF_000696795.3 Halyomorpha halys | reverse complement strand
TATTAGGTGGTCAATTCATTGTTATTATATATTCTAAGTATTAATAATGTTTCATTTTTATTATATAATCTTTTTATATTCATTTTTACAACACTTGATAACTTGCCTGGGAATTTTGTCTACTGCTGTTGCCTAGTTGCGGATCGACCAAATCTTTTTATTAATTCAGCCCTTGATAATTCGCTTACGTAGCTATACCAACACAGTCAGGGACATTGCTGCTATATATTCGACTGTTTTGGAAAGTTTCCTGTTTCTACTTTTTATCTCACAGTTCTACAAAGAGTTTGATTTGTTTATTTGAGGATAAATTTCAGCAAACAAAACGAGAAATTACACATTTTGAACAGATCATTTTCGATTCATCTTATTTAATTTTTCATAATTGACTGATGCAATAAAAAAACTACTAGCAGCTTTAAACCCAGTTGTCAGTCAGTAATACTAAGCCAGTGACTGAGTAATGTCTATATTATATACCATTAATTCCATAGTTTTGAAGATAAAATACTGGCTTATACGAATAGTATTAATTTTATCTCATTTGATACAATTGTCAATGTATGTATTATTTTATAATCTACATCCGAAAAAAATAGATTGGCATAGTATTACTTTACAATGAAGATTCTCACAACACCATATTAAAATAATTTAGACCGACAATCCTAACAAAGTTAATCATTTTTCGCACCACAAATAACCCTTGGATTGATGAATTTTCACAGCAATAAAAAATAAATATTTTTTGCTCAACATTTTCGCCACAGATCACTCTACTAATCTACACGAAAATTATTAGGAGCTCAACCTGTAAACTGTTAAAATGGCACAAATATGACCTTCCTAAACAAATTATAACCACATATATAAAATAAAACTTTTGAGAAAATTTTATTGATTCGAAACTGCTTTTTCACCCATAAAATGAAAATAAATTTTAATGATTCGAAACTGCTTTTTCTCCTATAAATTGGAAGAGAATCTGAAGAGAGAGTTACGTTGGATTTGGATATCATCGTGAAGAATTATAAATTTATTTTGTGAACGCTTAACATCGGCAGAAAAAAAAGTCTTCTAAAAGTTTATTTCAGGGTCTATTGTAGTCCTTTTTTTTTCTTTTTTTTTAATAATAATATGTTAAACTTAATTTTAAATAGCTATTAAAAGTTCAACCAATATTCACAAATTAATATTATTCAATATTTCCCCATAATGCTGGTTTTATTTCCCAGTATCTGATTTAAAATTAACTGTGTAAATGATAATTTCTGGTTTAGCTTCAAGCATTTTTCTTTTGAAAGCATTAATTTCTATATGCAAGATCATTGTTCTATAAAAATCAAATTTACATTTATTAGACCTGAAGTTATGTTTTTTAATATATGATTTCTTCACCATATTATGTATATTGTCATTTAATGTTCGGCTATTTTTAATATTTTCTTTCATTTTTTTATACTGTTTACTTTAAAATTATTTTAAAATGTAATGCTCAATTCCCACTCTTTTCTGTAACATCCTGCATTATATTGCAGTATTAATTATAATCTTTTCCTGTTTCATAATTGACTTTTTAAGGCTTCTAGCAATTTATTTATCACTTTCTATTTCATAAAAAGCTCGAATAATATAATATAACCTGAAATATAGGAAAAATTAAATTTAAAACTTTATTCCTACAAATAAAAAATATTGGTCACTTTTAAATTGGCGATGCTTCTGGATACTTAAATCTATTTATATAACATTGGATTCTCAATTAGATAAAATGGCTGTGATGTGAAACCTTTGAAAGACAGTAACCCGCCGAAGAGAGTGAATGTTAAAATGTTAATCAAAGTTAACAAGAAGCAATTAGGACGCGTTGAGCCCTTTCTGTTTCATTTGGCAAGGATCTGCTACTCCCTTAGTCTGTTTTAATGGGAGGGGGGCCCAGTCCTCTGGCGGCTGTAAAACCCTACCTCGCGGATCCTAGGCCCTCCTAATGAACTTTTTACGCTCCGTTAGTTTGATGCCCCGGTTGCCCCAGAGTTCAGAAGAGGAGTGATTAAATGGGTACCGCTCCCTTCGCTCCGCTAGGTGTTTTCCGAGGTAGGATGATACCGGCCATAAAACAGAACACAGTTCTTAGATGATGAATCGCTTTAATCTTAAGCATTTTAGTCCTAATAAGATTCAATTTTTTTAAAACTAAATGTAACTTAATTCAATTTTGTTAAAGTGCGATTTTTCTTGAAATAAAAAAAGAAATGTGTAAAAATAAAAGTAAAGGCAAATATAATAATATTAAGGAAATGATTTTTTGAAGCAGTTTTTCTTTTCTATTAAGAAGAAATTGTATCGTTGGACCATCTTCGCCTTTTTTTTTTGTCTGGCAAATAATAAAATTATTAATTAAACATTTCAGCTTTCTATTTAACAGTTATAATTTTAAGAGGTCTAGAATCATCTTTTATCCCACACCAAATCTACTCAGATTACTAAGTTGTCGAGTTTCATGATATGTTGTATCAAGTCACAAAAAGATCCAAATGGGTCGAGGTAAGGAAGAGTTTCTTCAGGTTACTTTTGTACAATATGATATGATATTAATTATACGAAAAACGAATCATAAATGAAAAAAGAAATTTAACTAAATATTTTTAACTAAATAAAAAAAAAATCAACTGAAACGGAGCAATATTAACGATGACTCGTCATATCTCAAGTTCATTTTTTTTTCTTTTTATTGATAATAGTTAATAAAACTTTTTAAAATTAATTCCTTTTCTTTAACAAAACTACATATCTCATTGAACATTATGGATGCTCATTTTAAAGATAATTTGTTTACTAAGGTAAACTTGCAAAATAAAATTATCTCACCTATGCCAAAAAGCATATTTACACATCATTACGACAGCAATACATAATTTTTCTAATGAGAGTTTCAGTTGGTAGGATGTCAAACTCCAATTTCAACTGTTTTTAGGGAATTACATTTAATATTTCTGGAAATTCTGACCTTTTTCTTCTGCAATAGTAGGCTATAAATATATAGCAGTTTTATTAAAATTACATTCTGGTCTTCATTATTTAATCAATGCTAAATTGTTTTAGAATCAATATTCAAAATACTAAAAATTATTTTATGGAGTTATCATTCTGTCAGCTGAAAGGCGCAGATCGTGGTTAGATGGAAGTATATATATCTTAAGGATTATTAATGAAACAACTCTATTGTGGCGACGTTTCTATTGTTTGCATAGTCATGGCAATTGTCTATTATATTGTTCTACATTCCTGTGATACTAACTCTATATTTGTGCCAGAACTGAATAGGAAATAGATTTCCCATTCTACTTATATGTATATACATATATGGGAGCAGGTTAACTCAGTGGTAAGGCACTATGCCTCTAATTCCCAGGGGGTTTGAATCAGTTATGGTAGATAATTATTAATTCTGATACTGTAGTCACAGGATCACACTATGTATCACACATTTTCCCGTCCGCCCACTACTGTTTACTCTTTTAATATTTGTTATCCACCCTAACAACTGCACTCACCTATTACAGTCCCCACCTACCACTTAATTTACATTACCATGTATTTTTTGTGTAACAGTTTTAATTATCCATTTGACTCATCCATTTTTTTGGTTGTAATATTCTACGCAATACTATATTGAAAAAATGAAATGGCTTCAAAATTTTCGATAGTCTCGAGGTAAAATCCATCAAATTAAATAAATAATTAAAACAAATACTATATTTTCAATTATACTCCTAAAAATATTGTTAGCGGTGGTATTGATAATTCTATTCTTCATTCACTTGCCAACCCTACCGATATTGACCATATTTTATTGCTCTATTAATATATACAAAATTATTAATAAAATCATTATTCGTCATAATCATTATCGGTTAAAAGATTTTTTTTTTAAATATTGATTTTTCTTCTCAAAATTAGTAAAAAAAAGTAATATTATTTTATATAAGAAATGAATAAATGAATAAACAGTTTGAACTCATTATTAAAAAAATATATCAATAGTGAATTATTCACTTTTTTTTTTCAAAAGTTTAGTGGGGAAATTTTCAACTATTACAAAATAAACTGCTCAGAATGAATAAAAATAGCTGTGGTAAGGAATTTTATTCCTGAAAGTTAAGATTTTATGTTCCTGAATGGTAAAGTACATTTTCAACGTAGAAGATTCGTTTATGATGGAGTAGTCATTTTAGGTATAAGGCGTCTTTTCCTGCTGCTATTTTGGCAAGATATATCCAATTAAATAAACACTGGATATTTTTTAAAGATAACCGGCTAAAAATCCTTCTCGCTTAGAGAACTGCAGCAAATTGGCTAGAGAACTACCGTTTTACTTAGAATTAGGCATAGAATTTCCTATGGTAAAATAACATCAGCAGTATGGGAAGGTAATAGATAGGTACTGATAAACAAAAATACTTTACCCGATATTAAAAAAAAAATTGTTTATTGTAATTTTTATTAATATTAACGGCAGTAAGGATGGATATAACTTCAATAGTAATAAATAGAGTTTTAGAAAATATTCCGATTCATTTTTGAGTAGTTTATAATTTAATATGTCGTTGTAGTATTTTTCTGTTAATGTATAAAAGTTAAATTTAAGCGAGTAGTTCAATGGTAAGGCACTATGCTACGAACTCCAAGTATTCAGGTTCGTTTCCGGCTGTGGCAGATAACTATTTCCTGTTTCACTGTAGCCGTAAGTCAGTCCTTTGGGTTCGGGAACCCTCCGGGGTCCATCCAGCCTTATGAGGTGGGTTCCCTTAATTGGGTATAAATCTGGCTGTTAAATAGTTGAGCGTGGTTATGAATATATGACCTCCTTGCCCAACCGTTGGTCCAGTAACAGTACTTTCATACAAGGTACTGCACCCCTGAATCTTCATGGGTAATAGGTTACAGATTTAATTCTTTAATAAAGCTGTAAAAATATTATTGTTTTTGTTTCACATAGTTAGATTCAGTTAATACAAGTTTAACAATCGGACGAGTTTTTCTAGTGCGCCCGATTTGTAGAAAAGGAAACAAAATCCTGGAATCAAGAATCCGATTTTACTGTACAAGCAAGAGCTGAAGAATTTACATAATCGAATGCAGGGTTGTTAGCCCCACACTATCCCGCTGTGGCGAATCCATGAGGTATTCCTCAACTACTTCCAGAGCAAGAATCACAACTACATCAGGAAAAATACTGGAATCTGATTACGTGTCTGCAATGCTGATGTTACACCATAAAAATAAAATATGGAGATTCTCATTTCTATTATTCCATCTGAAAAATGTATTGCAACACTAGAAATCGCCATGGCTATAACATAACTTCGACATTGAACTAAACGAAAATGATAGATTAAAATACAGATAACATTTTTTGATATTTATTGACTTGTTCACTGGTTAAAAAAAAAAATATAACTTCAACATTCTAATGGATAACAACACAAACTAATTTTATAAAGAGACGGGATTTATTCATATTTTCAAGATTGTTAGTTACTTAATGCATTTCTCAATAATAAAATATTGTAAATACGAACCTATAACTGCCATTTTTTCTTTATCCGATATCATTTCAAGCCAAATGAGTATTGCTGTAACAAAAAATGTGAGTAAACTATTAATTTACTATTTGCCATTTGTCTTATATGTTGTTTACAAAAACGATCACATACGACCAGAAGAAGACAATATTTACAATATTGTCTGTCACAATACGAGTTTAATTAATTAATTTTTTTTTTATTTAAAAAAAAATATTCAAAAGTTTTGATATCCGTACTCGTTATAGAGAATACAAATCATTTTCTCGTTTGTTTCGGATTCGGAAATCCTTTTCAGGAAGTCCAAAATAGACCAGGTAGTTTAGTCTAATATCAATTCTATTAATATCAGATCTATTAAGTCATTTTTCCTTATGAGTTCATTGAAAGCATGCTTTTAACATAATATTTTATTTAAATTTAATTTGTTAATTAGTATTTAGTATTATAGTATCGATAATACTTCCGTATTAAATAAACATAATTATTATTGATTACTATGCCTTTACATATGTATTTTTAAATTTGTTAAAGTACTTTCGATATTACGGATCACACCCGTGGTATTCATGATCTTTAGTTTAACATGTTAAATGGAAAAATTGAGTTAAATGGAGAAATATTTTATTATTTTAGCATGTTAAAACGATATAAAATTTTAAATGGTTGTAACATCACACAACTGACCAGCCGAGCTCAACAACATTTTCCTGTTGTCGTTTTAATAGGTTAGTTGTTCGTAGTTGGTGTTTGGTATGTGTTTTTCTTTGTTAGTATTTTTGGACGTTTTTAAACTGTAATAAAGTAATGGATAAAAATAATAATAAAGTAATAAAAAAAAACTAGGAGAGGAAACAAGGAACAAATGAGGTGAAGGGAAGATGATATGGTAAAGCTGTTTGAGATTTATCATTTCATAAAGATTACAAGGCTACAAAACAAGTTGGCCAGAAAATCCTTTAGGGGCTCCTCTCAATTTAACATACAAGGACTATTAATTAGGTTGCTCACAATCCTATACTTAATATTTAGCATGTTAAAACTTTTTACCTTTAACATAGGATCATGAATATCACAATTATGTATTTTATTCAATTTAAATATAATAATACTTCTTGTTAATAATTATTAAAACATCTCTCAAGTCATTGGGTAATGCCAATTATTCTAGGAATAAAATAAAGATCAGATTCCGATATTTTAAAAAAAGAAAAAAATGAAGATATTCAAATACTCCAATAGGTCTTTTTTCAGATTTCTTGTCCTACAATGTTCCCAGAAAAATGAATAATTCCAAAATAAAATAAATGATAAAAATAAAAATGGAACAGTTGGGTCAGTCAATAGTAGTAGAGGGTTAACGAGTACATTTTGTGTACTAGTAAAATTTTAAATTAATTCTCCCACGCTGGGGAAAAATTTACTTTTCCTACGCAGAGCAAACGAATTCCTGGATCCAATCAGTTTTATCCTAAAAAGCTTTATGGGTGTTTGAAAATAAAATTATTAGTTATTTATAAAGAGTACAAAATGTTTGTGATTTATTATAATTTTTATCATTCGTATATTTTTTTTATATATATATCTGTTTATTGTAAAAAAAATTATTATGATTAATTAAAATATACTAAAACTTTTATTCCAAAAGCCTAACCCAAAAGCAACCTTAGTTCAGAATGGTTGTTTGCGGCTTTAGCGTACTTGCTCAGCCTCTACTGGCTCATTACTAGTGATGCGGCGAGAGGGATGCGCTGGGATCTTTTGAGCTCTGCTCTACCCCTCACACGTGGGGATAGAGTGGGTTCAGGGATCCTCAGATCGATTGTAAATGTGACTAGAGATTCTTTTATTTCTATCATTATTTTATTTTATTTATTTATTTTTTTCATCCACATAGTTTGATTATATTAATTTTCTTTATCCTTCTGTTTGTATATAATTTAAGAGAGATTAAACTTATTTTTATGTACTTTTTTTTTATTTATTTATTGATATTTACAACTGTATAAAAAATACAACAAGTAAATTTGATCATAATGACATAATGATATGATACAGGATGTAGAGAAACTACTCAGTAGTAGAACTCTAAAAACAGTTTACAATATAAGGTCACGAGGCCATCTTCCTTTCAGGTGCTTCGGAGGATTGCCAGGAATGGAAGAGGAAGCAAGGTTAGAAAGTAGTGGGTTTGGGTGGTTAAGGAGTTTATTATGGAAGGAATAATGTACTTTGTTTTTAAATTTATTTATTTATTTTTCATTCTTATTTTATTTAAGTAAGAATGTGATCATTCATCACTATTACCTATTGCCCACAACTACGTGGCAGATTGTAATATCTATTAATAAATAAAGTTTTAAAATAAAAAAATGAATTATTTAGTAACCTGGTATTAAACTATATATAAATCATGATATAAATCTAATTATAAATAAATAGGAGGCTAGGCACATGGAATCACAGATTTCATTTCATTCAAGACTTCAAAAGACGCTAAAAGCGAATCTGACTTAATATTTCTTAAAAAAAAAAAAAAAAAAAAAAAAACTTGTTATACCTTACTAGTTCCACTTTTACTTTTGTTTTTGTCATTTTTTACAAACGCTAAAACTCATTCAATACAATAAACAATCTTCTGATCCTATTCTACAAAAAAAAATCAATTAGTATATAATAACTATTTACTCTTTGACGCACATTTTAAAAAAACACAATTTGGAACATATTCTTGGCAAACAAATTTAAAATATACAAAAATAATCAAAATTTTAATTTTGTAAACGTAGGCTAAAGTTATATATATAATATATATATAACTATATGTTTGATTATTTTACAGAGATTAATATTGTTTTTTATATTTTTATGCATAAAAATTATTGTTATTTATTTTATTATTATCGCATCGTTATTTTCAATTCTCGATTATATTCGAGTGTGAAAAATTATAGCAGCATAAAAGATAACGTCTCTCGAATTAGCTCGAGTATGCAAAGTTTGGTCTGTTTAGTGCGCTGGAATTAAATCGAGGGTACAAGTTAAGGTGTTAAATACGTGCAGAGCAAGGGCGGAATATGATGATATAAACAATTTCTAAAATAATAAATTTTTTTCAACTCTTATAGCGGATTAGCAAGAACCCTTGTAGAGATGGGTAACAATTAGCTATAGTTGGAACTAAAAAGTGAAATTTCCATTGATACTACCCTTATTCATGAATGAACTATTAATAAATAAATAAATATCGTATCCATGACAACTTTATCTATTAGTTTCAACTATAGCTTTTTTCTCCCAACTCTGAACCCTTAGACATGTGCCTAATATTTTTCGACCTAGTATCATCAAAAAAAGTTTCATTCAAATCGGTGATCTGAAAATAAAGCAATAAAATTGACTATTGAGAAAAATAGGTACCCACTTAATTTTAAAGATTTTTTTTTTAAGAAAAAAAAAGTGGTGGAAAAAATTATACACATTGATTTGAGTAATAATACAAATATATTTTTAAAAAATAATATAACTAATGATAAACAATCATTTGCTAAATGTCCCTCAGATAATATAACACACGTTTTGACACTACAACTGATTATAACGAATCTATAAATATCAATTATAACAATATTTTATTGAATAAATAAATTCTATTGTATTACACAAATTGATAGGTTAGCGAAAAGTGTTATATAATACGTTTAAAACAAATGAATTTTTGGAATATTATAGTATAATTAAAAAATTTAGGGGGAAAAAAAGATTAATAAGTTACAAAATTTATACATTAACAATACAGATAAATTCGATGTACTAGATAAAACAAATGTTATTTATCAATTAATTTGTAAAATTTATATTAATCCTAGGACTGTATATGCAGAACAAATCAAACAAAATTAAAAAAACAGAATTTGACAATCCAGGCCCACTGTACCTCTAAAAGTAAAAAATATAATTTGTCAACAGGATAACCATGATACTAATTTCGAACATAGTTTTGACTTTGAAAAATTTAATATTGTAAATAAAGGAAATAATAATTACAGGCGTAAAATGTAACCGAAAATTTGAATAATATATTTAATTTGCAAAGTGATATGAATGATAAGAACGTGCATAAGGCACTCATTATTAATCAACTAATATTGTAAAATAATAGAAATTTAAATAATATAAATTAGGCACTTACGCATATTGAACGTGGCATTAGGCATATTATATAGGTGGGGGTTAGACCAAACTCCTTGAAGGCTACTTTACGTCGAAGTTAATAAAGATTTCGCACATTAATGTAATTATCTGTAAAATCATTAATTTATGTGCAAATGTGAAGATAATAGAAGCTCTAGTAAATGTTTTCCAATAACTTGCTAATAACTTGCTGTTTCTAAAATAAAAATTCATTTTGCCACTCTCGCTCTCTTCTGTTCTTTCTCACACTAATTTCAGTGTGAATATTAAGGCTCCCTAAATACATTTACTACTGTAAAAAGTAAGGAGTGAATACAAATTTAATTTAATTGATTAAGTTTTAATGTTTTCTGGGAACTGTTAATAAAAAATTAATTTTTTTTCTAATGAAAATATTGAAATATATACAAATAAATTGAAAGTATGATACAAATAAATATTTGTTTTTGTTATAATGAATATAAAATTGAATTTAGTTGGTATTTTTTCATTTAGTGTTTTCTAGGAACAGTTAATAAAACAATAATTTATTTTAATTAAAACAGAGAAATATCAAGTTTGATTTCAATAGTTGTTTTTGAGACAGTTGAATAATTGATTGTTGGAGAAAGTTATGTATTAAAAAGAAGTAAAAAGAGTAAACATTGCTTTTTTATAATATTTAATGTTTACAACATAAATGTGACTGAGAATTAATGGTAATTGAAAAAAACAATATTAACAAGAATAAATTAGCACGATTTGAGTAACTCTCAACGTTTTTATTTTTTTTTTTAATCCGTATACCCAGTCATTTCTGGCACACGGTGTGTGCCAGCAACTCTCGACCGTCAACTGTCAAATATGGCGTACTGGATGCCACTCCTGCGAAAGGAATAAACAACGCCATCTGGCGTCACTCACCCTGGAAGCGTACCCTCTGTTGTACTAATTCCTCCAAGGAGTCTATATAATCACACCCATCTTGAAACCATTTTATAAGCTCCTCTACTTTGTTGTTTGAATCTATCTGTATCTACTGGAACTAAAATATTGTTGGTCCTGAAGATGGCATTTTAGCCAAAATGTTGAGCATTTTGTTTGTTGATTAAATTGGTAAAATAATTTTACTTTTAAATTTTAATAAAATTGCATTCACCTTAAATAAATTTCATATCTAAAACTTTTTGAATTCCTTGATTTAATCTTTTCAGAATCTTCTGAATCCTTGAGCTAATTGCGCCGCTATTTCTGAGGAACTCTTTCTGTGAAATATCTGCTGAATACACCGTTAAGATAAAATAAAATCTATTTTTCTCTTGTATTCATGTTCTTACCAACAATCTTCAGAATAATTGGTTGTATTAATTCGATTCCACAAGGTTTCATATGGTAATATTCAATTAAACAAGAATGATAAAAACATAAATTTATAATGACTCTTATTATCCTACCTAAATTAGAAAATAAATCTTCATAGAATCAGAAAATATTTCTTCTTCTTTGTTGTGAAGATCCAAATGGATGTTTTTTGTCGAGACAGGTGGGCGTGTTGAGGAAGTACCTCAGCATTATCGAATCAGGAGGAACGGCGGATTAACTTTTATTTCGCGGTGAGCACTCAGAATAAATTTCAACCTTCATACCCTTGCTGGAGCAGGTTGATAACCAATAGGATTATTCACCCTTCCTAGTTTTGGAGGGCATAATGACTTTAAACCGAAATACACTGATACTATTTTTAAAATAAGGTGATATTGTGTCGGATTTCGGTGATTGATGGCATTGCTTTATTCACCAAAATATTTAATGAATTTTGGACTAAAAAATACATACACACTTCAGTTTTCTACTCTGGAGCAGAAATACTTGAAGCTGTTGGAGTGGTGGGACAATTTTTCAAAAACAGAAAAAAATTGAAAACAATTTTATTGAGGTGACATAATGCCATCATCCCTTTTTCTCATTTATAATTGCCATAGATTCCATAATGCTGCTATAATATATTTTGTATAAATTGTAGGAAGTAGTAAATTTTATATTGTTTTTATATTGTATTTTCATTGATATCAGAACAGAATTTTTAAACGTACAGAAATCATATTTATAATTTTATAGATTTATAGATTCAGAAACTAATGATTCATACTGAGTGATAGTGTTTACACTTAATAACATTGAATTTCGAACGTGCACATCGCTTTGTTAACGATATCTTCAGTCATATGATTCTCATATCACCTGAGATATTTCGATATCCTGAATTGAAATTTTAATTTTTTTTTGGCATTTGTGAAAAATACAAAATTCAGATATGCTATTAGAAATCAAACATTCTAGACAGGATGCAAGTTCCTCGCGTCTTTATTTGAACTTCATAAAAGTTTATCGTTTCAAGTAGTTCTTGACAAGGGGAGTTTAATCATCCGCGAACTAATCAGATCATTACCCAGTCCCGATCAATCAAACTTAATCTTCAAGGAGTTGAAACTTTGATGAAGCCTTTTCCTTCCCTCGGACCTCTTAGTGCCTTCTCATTTATTACTGGAGGGAAGTTCCTTTAAAAGGAAGAATATAGGTGTTATACTCGATGAAACATTTTAGTGGAATATTAATTCCTTATTATTAATGGAATTTATCCCCCAATAAAAAACGAAAATAAAAAAAAAATCATAAGGTGACACTAATATTTAAAGTAAAAAACTATTTCATTTTCTAAAAATAAAAATGTTAAAAAAGTTGAGGCTAAGAATTTTTACTTAAAATACCTGACTTTATTAAGTCCCTTTCCTTATTTATCTTAGAAGTATACGAACCTATTCTACCCAATATTTATCCAATAAAAGCATTTAATAATAATTTTTGTGTAGTTAGAAAAAAAATTAAAAATTTACGTGTAGTGATGTAAGGGATTAATTAGTAGGCCATAATAACAAGTAGTAACAATGCATTGTTACATCTAAAATAAGACCAAATGAAAAAAAAATTATATCATAATTCAGCCGGTTGTTTCTTGAAACTACTTTAGGATTAGTAGTGTTTAACCCATAACAGAAAGAGATTCGTAATGTATTGTAAAGCTTTTCCATATACAAAATATAAAAAAAAAAATACTTAAGTAAGGATTATTCTACTTTTCAAGAGTAATTAGGGAAAAAATCATTAAACCAAGAAAAAAAACTCAAAAAGATTGAATTTTGTTACTATTTCAGTTTTTAAACAATAATATTAAACAGTTATATGAAAATTGAAACGTATTAATTAAGTCGAATTAAAAAATATAACATCTTGTATTATGTAGACGAAGTTCTGATTTAATATGGTTCATATTATTTGTCAATACAATCTTCAATGCAGTTATCTCACTAACTAATTTTTTTTTTATAACAGTAATCATTCATTTAACAATTAAAATTTGACTATTGAGGGGTTATTACTTCATTTCGTAAAATATGATTAATAATAGATCTTTTTACTATACTATCTTTATACTAAGGGTATATAACTTATTAATTTTTATAGCTGATTTTGAGTTGATCAAAATCGTTTTTGATGATACGTTAAAAAATGTGTCATCTAGAAAATTTTGAAATCTCAGGGATTATGTGACGTACATGTGTGTATAAAGATTCAAATTAAAGCTAAATAAAGGGGCAATAAAATAGTTTATAATGAGAAGTTAATATAATAGTTATGGTAATTTAAATATAGTAGTTTCATAATATTCGCTGTAATATATTTACAAAATGCCGATTTTTTAATATTTAGTAAAAGAATGTTTGTTGTATTCTCACGAAATATTTATTATAAAGAGTTTCTTCAGGGCTCAAAATTAATTCCCTTAAATGCAATATAAAGCAGTTTACAATGACAATCTTCCTAAGAAGAATAGGATTTTTCACAATATTTCCTATAATAAATTCACAAAACGTGGATTTCTAAATATTTGGGAAAATAATGTTTGTTCAGGCCAATTTTATTCCATTACCCCAATTCTATAAATTCCAAACTTACCGTATTTCAACAGTGTAAGAACCTCTAAGTAAGTTGTTGCTAGCAGAGGTAATTCCTAACTACTGCTGTATAACCTCTTTGGATTAGAGATAACAGTGTAATGGTGTGTTTTGTTTTTCTTACCTAGTGTATCAGTTGTTATTTTACTTCCTTTCACCTTAACAGTTTTGTATCTATTAGAAAACATAGTGTCTATTTCACCTAATACATCACACAGTGTTATGAAACATTTATTGACAGTTACAAGTGCAAAACACAACAGTGATTACCTTGTTACAGTGAAGCAGTGAATCCTTTATTTCAATTTATTATTTATGTGGTTCCCTCCACCAAATGCAATAGTTAATACCCAAATTAATTATCCGAAGAACTCAGCTTATTGTGGGCATAGTGTAGGGGTGTCCCAAGGACAACCAGTCAGTGGCCCCAAAAATGTTTGTATTGGAAAATAATTTAAACTACTTAAATTACTTAAAATACAAAAAACAATATTAATGTTACCTTTTTGAGCTTGGCAGTTTTATGAATATTGAATGCTCAATGAAAAATGAGCTCAATGAAATTAGTGTTCTCTTGAATATAATGAACTTCCGCTTGCTCCGGTGTAAATAGTTCAATAGAACATTACCGTCTGTTTAGTATAAGTAAAAATTAAATTATTTTTTATAATAACATGATTATTCTAATGTGATTATTATCTACAAACATAATTTGGAAAGTAGTTTAAAAAAAAATGTTTTTTTTTTTTTTTTTCCCACCAGATCACCTTTACTCTCCGACGTAAACCTCTACCCTCCTGTCCTACAGTATCCTTTCTAAATACTGCGCTAACGCCTGTTGAACAGATTCGATACTTAGAACATCATCTTGACAAGAGACTTACTTGGAATCCACACACAAGACTGAAACGACACGAAACTGCCCGTAGATTCCAATTCCTAAAACACTTACTTGACAAATGCTCTAAACTTCCCATTCACTACAACAAATTAGTATACACTACGATAATCAGACCAATTTGGACATATGGAATTGAGCTCTGGGGCTCCACCAAACCATCAAATTCCTCCCGCTTCCAATTCTTACAATCACAAATCCTACGTAAAATCCTTGATGCTGCTTATTAAGTCACAAATAAACTCATTCACAAAGACCTTAACATCCCATTCGTTGCAGATTTGACCCAAAACAGATATGCGTCTTTTCATTCCAAACTCCTTAACCATCCTAACCCATTAATTCTTAATCTTTCATCCTTAACAATCTCTGATAATCCTCCGAGGCGTCTGGAAAGAAGATGGCCACGGGACCTTCTAATTTAAATTAATGTTTGAAGTACCACCGATGGGTGGCCTTCCCATGATTTTCAAGTGTATATGAAATATACAACATATTTACTTATTGTATTATTTTGTACAGATGTAAATTACATTAAATAAAAAAAAAATTAATTTTGATGGGAATGAGAAAACAAAAGCGATTTTAAACGAAAATTTTAATGGGTGAACTTTTAAGAATTTCTTATTACAATAAAATCAATAAAAAAATTAAAATCTATCCATTTTATGCGGGTTTCTATGCATAACCCTAAATTCACTAGGCTGTTATATAACTTTTAAAGAATTTTCATAATAATCTTCAAAAAAATGTTTTTTTGTTTTTCCTAATTTTGGATGCTCTGAAGATCTACTTGTTTGGTGGTCCAAGCGACTGTTTTTATTTATTCCTATCCTTTAATTGAAAATAATATTAACAATAACTAGGTTGTTCAATAATTCACTGAATATTTTTCTTCAAAAGAACTTTCTTTTTTGTAAAGCTCTACCAATTTATGCGTTATTTTATGAATTCGACTGAATCCAATTTTTAAATTGAGTTGTTGTTTTAAATAAGGGTATGTACATTTATTGCAGCCTTTTAATTAGGGATTTATCCCCTTTTTGAATGCTAAATTAGACTGGATTTAGCATGTTAAATAGGGGACTATTTAAAAGGATTTAAAAAAGACGCTGAATAATTCGGAAACAATTAAAAATAATAAAAACCAACAAAATATTTATTACATTCTCACGCCACACATAATGTACTATATGGTACTTAATACATGGGACTTGTGTATGAGATCGCCTATCCTACTGCTAACAAGGACCTCTACTTGATAAGGACCCAAGCTTCCCTGCCAAGGGCCTCTTAAGGAGTTTGTTTACCTCTTGAGCAAGAGGGGTTTGACCTTCCTAAATTAGTAATTATTTCTACAATCGCTGGCAATAAAATAAATATCAGTTTTCCTGTAACAGTATAATCTATAACAGATTATCTGGTTCGTTGATACAACAATTTAAATGGAAGGAAGAAATCTTAAAATTTCTATTTGGACTGGAACTTCCAACTATATTAACCAATAATAATCGATTTTAATAAATATATCCATGTGGTTTCAATATGTTTATTTCCTTGTAACTCCTACGTTTCAGCCATTCCGGCCATTCTCAAACATATCTATTGACTTACGATTTCAATTATAATCTAATCGTTAAAAACTATTTTTAAAAACACTCTTAATTATAAATTATCCTTCCTTATTTATAATATCACAGCCAACAATTTCATTAAAAAATTGCAGGGTAATCTCCCTTTGTCAAAATATATCTAGTCTATAAAACTATGAAACAATTAAATTATGACAAAGACAGAATAGCCCGCAACTTTCATGTAATTTTATAAATAAGGTAGAATAATTTATAATTAAGAATGTTTTTTAAAAATAATTTTTCATGATTAAATTATAATTGAAATTTTTAATTAATTGATATTCTTGCGAATGGCAAGAATGGTCGAAACTATTGATCCATCTACCAATGAGAAAAAATAATAAAACTAAAAGAGAAAGGAAAAATAGATTAAAGATTCTAAAATTAACTTAAAAACCTAAGAATTTCAAGTAAGTATATCAACGAGGTTTAGTACCAGTATGAATTAATTTATATTTATTGCTAAACTCACAAATTTAAGTTTAAAAGACATTATTTTTGTTTTATACTTGCGTAATAGTGAAGATGACAATCATTCTTAAATCTTGAATTTATTTTATCCATAATTTTGTTTCGGTTATAAGAATGGAAATTAAATTTTACTATAATAGTTTAAAAATACTTTTTTATGACTGCAGTTATAAAAAAAAATACGTCTACCCAAAAAATCGCTTACGCAAGCTGGTTCGGTTTCATAATAACAATGACCTACAAACCAGTGCCACTCTTCTGTCAGTCCGCATTTGATCAATTGTTGAATAAGGACGGTTTTTCTAATAAATCGTATTTAGGAATAATTTCTGCGTTTCTGAACCAAGATGGGGTCTGTTGATTCGATTTCGAGGACACAGAGCTCTGATCACATAAAGCCGTACCTTCTGAGCTGTAACCAGTTGAAGAGAGAAATGAAAAAAGTGAGGAGGGAAAATCTAAAACTGAAGAGGAAAATAGACGATTTGAAATACAAGATGTTTCCCTACTTTTACTGGGCCGGATATCCTCCCGACAACCCATGTCCTACTAGAGACCTCAAACAAAATATTCAGTTTCAAGACGCTGTTAAGTACGCATGGAGGAAAAACAAAAAAGAAATTTGTGAGTAGTTCGATTTTATAACTTTTCATACTTTTATTGTAATATATCGTTCAACAACAAGAAAAGTGATATAACAAAAAGATGCGAAATTTCTTCGCCTTGTTTATACAAGGTTGTGAGTACTATAAATATAGTTTTGAGAATTTCAAGGTTATAGTTTCCTAAATAATTAAGTTTCCTTTTGATCCTTCATTTTTCATTGAAACGTAGATTTTTAATTTTTCAACAAATAGCATTAAAATTTATGAGGAGGTTAAACAGCGTTGTGAGTGATTTCTAAAGGGACAAAAAAATTGTAAACCCTATGCGATGATTTTAGAAAAAGCCTCAGAAAACCTATATTGAAATAAGGAAAGAAGGAGGGTAAATCCAACAGTTTTAAAAGTTCTGTAAGATTTTAGAAGACTACTAAAAATTTAATTTTAATGAAGAAAAATATTATCATAGGTGATAATAAAAATTATTTATAAGTACACTGAAATACAGAGTTTAATCTAAATCGTTTTGGCTGTTTTTGAGAAAATTAAAATCAATAATGTAAAATATCTACTATCTTCGGTTTGTCGTGTTAATCGAAAAATTGCTACCAGATCCCAGAAACATACCCATTCAAATGATATAAGTTCAGCTTTGTGTGAGTTTTCGTTTCTGAGCTAAGTGAAACTTTTGGGAGACTTAGTGAGCGAAAATTTTTTTTTTTTTTTTCGAAAACTCGAATTCGAAATTGTTTCTGATATAAAATTCTGAAATAATTTCTCTTATCCTTATTATATATGACAGATATAGGTAAATGATAGTATAAATATTGCATTAAAACTTTATAGTGGGGAGGAGTATAGTTCTTACTTTCCGTTTTTTTTTTTTTGTTGACCCAACGGTTGTTAACCGTTGACAGACCATCTTCCTACAATGAATTACGATTATCACGCTTCCAAGGTAAAAAAAATAGAATAAATTATATATAAGACAATTTCTTTGATGCGTCAATGAAAGTTCTATGAAGCAACAAAATGGTGTTGTTGTGTGAAAATATTAAAATTTACATAATAAAAAACATTTTCTTCAAGAAACTAACTGTATTTCCCCCCTCCGATATTATATAGAAAAGATGAGGAAAGAATCTGGGCTTTAGGGCGCCAAAACTTAAAATCCGAACCTCATATAGTTGATCATCCTAAGATATAAAAAATAAATAATTCTACTATTAACTTTCTTCTTTTTTTAATGTCTGGAAAAAATAAGTTTGGTATGAATTATAATGTTTTAATAATATTAAAATACAGTAAATATACATTTGGCCGTATAGTTTACCAAATAAATTTAATATAAAGTTGATATACAATATTTTTTCTTTACCATCAAAATGAAAAATGAAGAGTTTCATTCAAAATTATCTTTTATGATACTATATTTAATCAATAGATTATCTCATTGGTTTTTATGAATTATTTATTGCTTTACTTTAATTATCTTTGTCCCTATTAAATACTATAGCCTAGTTATTATTTAAAATAAAACAGACGAAAAAGTTTTTTTTTTACTTTTACAATTTGAAAAATAAATTAAATCTCTGAAGAAAAAAAAATATAACCTCCCCGGCGGGGAATCGAACCCCGGTCTCCCGCGTGACAGGCGGGGATACTTACCACTATACTACCGAGGACTGGATGACAAATATTTGGCATAAATTTGGGTTGTGAAAACAAAGGAACAATTTTATTTAAATGAAATGTAAATATTAATTATTGAAAAGTGTTTTATAAATAACTTTCATTCATTTCTTTAAAATTATTTTATTAGTATTCATATTTATTATATTAATTTAATTGACTTCGTCTACTTTTTTATATTTTGTTTGTACAACTTTTATTATTATGCTATATTATTATAGCCCTCCCATACTTTACAATGTTTGTCTTTTGTTTTCACTAAAGCACTGAAACATTGGTGTCAGCAAAATAGTTTTTCTGCTATTTTGTATACCTCTTTTGTTAGACATCCGGTGTTCTAATAAAAACGTTTCAGTAAAATAATATGAAATTATCTTATAAACTTTCAATAAAAATAACGACTTTAATAAAAGGAGCTTATAATAATTTTTATAAATTTGATTTTACTAAATAAATCTACCTCCCCGAAGGGATACTTTCCACTATACTACCTGAGGTATGGATGAGAACAAATGTGTATGAATTGGCTTTTTGATTGATATCTTTGTATAAATACTCTATTTTTTAAAAATATATATTTGTTATTAAATATATAATTACTATCTAATAATGGTATTTGACATCAGAAATGGAATATTTAAATCTATTTTTTTTTAACGTAAGTAGTACCAAGAAATGAGCTTAACAAAAATACCGAAATATGAACATTCCCCATTTCGTTATCATCACGATTTATTAAATACTACTCATGTGAATTTTCGGGTCCAATATTAATTTGGTTATGCTAGTTTTTATTTGTTAAATTGTTTTAATGGCTGAAGGAACTTTTACGATATTAACAAAAAACTTATCTCTCAGGCTGGGAATCCACTCTCGGTCTCCCACGTGACAAGCGATGGTACCACTATGCTACCACTACAAGAGGAATGGATGTGAACAATTATGTAATTTTTGTGTTAATGATAAAGCAATATTATCCTGAGTAATAAAGCCATTTATAATTATATAAAATAGAAATAATTTGCTTGATAGTTCAGACATTTATGTAGTTGCGCTATCTGATAAATATCAAGTGACTAATCAAGGTTGGTGAGTATCCACATATTAGCGCTAGGTAAATAAAATTCAAGTGACATTTAAAATTCTATACTTATTTTGTTTTGCAAATTTTTGTTTGTTAAATTGTTTGAATAACAGAAGGAACTTTTACGATATTAAGAAAAAAATGACCTCCCCGGCGGGGAATCGAACCCCGGTCTCCCGCGTGACAGGCGGGGATACTTACCACTATACTACCGAGGACTGGTTGAAGAATATTAGCCTAAAATTTAGCTCCTATGATAAGTGCACTAAAAATAAACGTCCATAAGTGGAAAAATATGATTTTCATTATGTCCAAACTAACGTGAGAATAAAATTTGTTTTTAAAATGCCAACATATTTTATAAATAAGAGTTTTCTTGCAGTTAATAATTATACCTATCGAAGTAAAAACCCTCATTAAACTTGCAAAATCCTTCATTTTGACAGAGAGAAACAGCTTCAACTAAAGTATTACATTTATTTCCTACTATATTTTATCTCATTATTATATTGATATCTTTATATAAATATACAATTTTTATATCAAATATTTTTACGATTTATATCTATAATTAAATATTTAAAAAAATACCTAATCATGCTAATTTACATCAGAAATGAAATATTTAAATGAGTTTTTTTTAAGATTGCCAGAAATGAGGCAAACTAAATTACGGAAATATGAACATTTCATTTCGTAATCATTATGAGGTGCTTGGTACATACTGCTCATGTGAAATTTCGGGTTCCATATTGACTTGATTTTGCTGGTTTTATTTGTTAAATTATTTTAATGTCCGAAGAAACGTTTACAATAATATTTTACAAAAAAATTACCTCCACTGCGGGGAATTTAACCCTGATTAATACAAGAGCCGGGAAGAAAAAAAGGCAGTTATCTCACCCCAATTTTTAATTACTTCAATAAAAACTATGTATAATTACTAGTCAAAATTGACGAGTCTGCCAAGAATAGGGGGATTAAAAAATGGTAGCTGTTTTAAAACCTTAAAAAAACATTGATTTTTCATTCGGAGCTCTATATCTTAAAAACTACCGACAACACTAGAAAATCTAAGATAACATTATTTAAAGAAGAGTAAGTTTTCTGAAATATTAGGCCTCAAATAGTTATTTACGTCCAATAGTTCTCGAGATATAGCTTTTTAAACAGCAAAATGTCTTAAAAATCTACTGAAAGATTAGTGGTTAGTTAATTTGTTTTGAGAAATCTATATCTCAGGAACTATGTGACGTACAGATGTCTATTAGCACTCAAATTAAAGCTAGTTTAATGGACTATAAAGAAGTCTATGACCTTTGCCTTCGTAGGAATAGTATTTTTCATAATATATGTCAAAATAAATTGATTTATAGTTGTTCAGACAATAAGCTTGATTTATGAAAAACTTCATTTCGGAAAACATTGGATGTACAGATGTCTGCCAGCGCTCAAATTAAAGCTAGTTAAATCTACTACAAAATAGTTCATAATGTTTATCTTTGTAAGAGTAGTACTTTTTATGATATTTGACAAAATAAACTCACAAAATGTTAATTTCAAGTTGTTCGTATAAAATGTTGGATTTTTGAAAAATTATATCTCTAGATCCATAAGACGCACATATGTCTGCCAACACTTAAAATAAAGGAAATTTAACTTACTATAAAGTAGTTTATGACACTTATCTTCATAGGGTTAGTGGGTTTTATGATATTCACATATGAATATAAATTTAGCATTAAAAATTTGTCCGAACAACTATAAATCAATTTATATTAGCAAATTTCATGAAAACTATTACTCCTACGAAGATAAACATCATAAACTACTTTATAGCTCATTAAACTAGCTATACTTTGAGTGCTAATAGACATGTATACGTCAAATGGTTTTTGAGATATAGGTTTTTCAAAAGAAATTCACTAACTACTGATCTTTCAGTACGTCCCATACAACATTTTTATGAAATGTTGCTTTTTAAAAAGCTATATTTCGAGAACTATTTAACGTAAATTTACTCATCTTTAAACGACGTTCTCTTAGGTTTTCTTGTGTTGTTTCTACTTTTTAAGATATAGAGCTCCGAATGAAAAATTAGTTTTTTTTATCGCTTTGAAACAGCCGCCATTTTTTATTCCCCCACCTATACTTGGTAGACTCATCAATTTTTACTATTAATTATACTAGTTTTCATTAAAGTAATCAAAAATTGGGGTGAGATAACTGCCTTTTTTCTTATCTTGGGCTCTTGTACTAGATCTCCTGTGTGACTGGCGTGGGTACTTATCACTATACTACCGAGGATTGCTTAAGACATAATAGGCTAGAATTCAGCTTTTATAATTAATGCTCTCCATTAAACCTTCCGAAGGGGGATGGTAGGTGACACTGAAAAATATGAATTTCACTTTTTCTAAAATATTCAGTTCTAAGAGGGAGATTTCTTTTTAAAATGTCAAAATATTTCCTAAATAAGAGTTTTCCTGCTGTCAATAATTATGCCTTTCGAAGTTAAAAATCTCATTCCAAGCTTAATGCACAATCCTTTCTAGGATTTTCTAGATTTCCATTTTGACAGAGAGAAACACCTTCAACTGAAGTATTAAATTTATTGGAATAGAAAGAATTAAATTGGAATTTTTTTTAGTTTATATTTTATCTCTTTTATGTTTTCAACTTTGTATAAATATATTATTTTTTATATTAAGTAAAAACACTTTTTATTTCTTAAGTATATATCTAATATTAAAGATGTGACTACCTAATAATGGTAATTGGCATCAGAAATGAAAGACTATAATTTATTTGTTTTTTTTAACATAATTAATAGTCAGAAATGAGGCTTAAAAAAAAAAAAAAAAAATAGGGAAATATGAACATTTCACATTTTGTAGTCATGAGGCGCTTGACAAATACTATACATGAGAAATTTAGGATTCCATTCTAGTCAATTCTTGCTAGTTTTTATTTGTTGGATTGTTGTAATATCTGAAGGAACTTTTACAAGGTTTACAAAAATATTACCTCCCCGGCGGGGAATCGAACCCCGGTCTCCCGCGTGACAGGCGGGGATACTTACCACTATACTACCGAGGACTGTCACATCTCTTATTGGCTAGAATTCAGCTTTTATAATTAGTACACTAGACAACCTTCTGTAGGTAGGTAGAATTAATTAATTATCAATAATTATAAGACGTTATCACCAGAACCAGGAATATTACGCAGAATATGCCATAAAACCACGTAAAATTTGCAGTAAAATATCTTTAAATAACCAACAAGTTAGCTAAAATATTCAAATATACTCCTAATGTGGCTGGTTTAAAAAGTTCTAAGCTAAAATAGGGATACAAAATTAAATGTTTTCAAATGTAATATAATTCAAATACATTATTTAAACACAGAAGCATAGAAAAAATGTAAAGATTCAATTAATAAAATTGAAAAATAACATTATTATTTTGAAAAATGACAACTAAATGACAGTGTTAAAAAAAAAAAAATAAATTTATGTTATAAGCTTAAACCTGTTAATTATATTTTTTGATAGTTTTATACCGTGTGTTGTTGATTGTTGCTTAAAGGCGTAATACTCTCTGGTCATCAACGCCTATGGTATGATAAAAGTAAAAAAAAATAAATAAATAAATAAAAAATAAATAGAAAAATTAATAAATAAATAAAAAAAAAATCAAAATCAAGGAGGAGTTATAATTTATAAAGAAGGCGATGTGCTTTTAAAAATTCAAATACTAATGTAATTTTAGCTCCCTCATCTGTGAGAGCTTCTGATAAATTTGGGGTCAGTCCTAACTGTTTATTGTTGGCAAATAGTGAGTACATTCTTCAAAAATATGTCTAATCGTAAGAATGGACTGACAATATTTGCACGTTGGAGGTTTATGTGTTTTATGTAATTTCTCATTTTTTTTCTCATTTACTTTATTATTACTTTATCACTATTAATGTTTTTGTCTGTATTAATATATTTATTTGTATTGTTATTATATGACTGTACAGTATAACATACTACTAACTGTGTTATATTATTAATTTTTTAATCGTCATTTTCTTTTATTTGTTTTTTTTTTGTTTAATTATATCTGTATCTCTTGCCATACCATACATTTTATTTTCATAGTTCAGTAAAACTTTATTTTTTGCAATAATTTTGTTATTGTGGCATTAAATAAAAACTCGACCCCGACCATCGTTAAAATAGGATGGAATCCTTTAAAGAACACCACACCATCCGCCAGTATGTCTGAAATTACTAGGAAGGGGGTAAAATAAAAAACCCGAGATTGTATCTATACCGAATGATAAAAGATACAAAACGTCATGATCAGACTCAGGATTTATTTTCAAGCCAGGATAATTCTTATTTTGGAAGAAATATTGTATTAGTAATTCTAAAATTTTTTATTTATTAATTTTCATTTGTGTTATTTGATGATTTTAATGTTTCAGTTGTGGTCACGGTTGCCTTAGTATGCTTGACAGCATTACCTATTATCATGTTCATCATGGGTGAGTTTATTAAATTATTTTATTATGCATGCATTTCACAGGAATTAATTTCTTAATTTTTTACCTTCTCCAGCAGTCTTATTATTATGAGTGCACCAGTTTTGTACACTATTCTGCATTTCTATCTTTCTTTAGTTAATTAAATTTGTAGAATTATTGCAAGTGTTCGGAAAAAAAGTGCTGGATATTTCCTTAGGTATCGAAATTCCTCTGGTAAAGTTTTGAAATATACAAAACGTGATTTCCAAAACATGGCGTCATTATCTCTTAGTTAAATGGGTCGTTCATTTTTCTCAAATAATGGGTTGTTTTTTGGAATTTTTGGAAGAGATTATTCCTATGAATAATCATATAACGCAAGGAGGTCAAAAAAGGATAGACATGAACTAGTAAACTTATGACTTTTGCCCTATCCTTAAATAATACTCCACCTATTCCTGTCAAACAGACAAAGACCGAGGACTGCATTACCTGAAAAGACCTGTCGATTCCGACTATTACACCACTTACTTGACAAACTGTCTAATGTTCCAATTCCTCATTGATTTGTCTATAATATGGTATGTTTGAACTTTCGAAGTTGAGCACTAAAAACCATCGAATTCCTCTCGTAATTAATCTTTAAAATCCTAAATTCTTATATGAAATTGGCGAATGACGCAATCTTCCTTATTGAAATAAGGAAAGTTCGGAGAAGACGTTTCGGAGTTATCCCCTATCTTCAGGTTGTTGCTATATTATCATGTTGCAGTATAATATGAAGATTTCCCCCAATAATATAACATGATAATATAGAAACAAGCTGAAGATGGAATATAACCCCGAAACGTCGTTGTGTTGAAATAAACTAATATATTTAAATAAGTAAGACTGTTTCATTCACCAATTTCATATTAGTTCCCAGAAATTCTTCCAGTAGAAGATCATTAATTTAAGAATATAATAATATGGTTATGAATGAAAACCATATGAACACTATTAATAGCAAATTCTTCATATTATACTGCAACATGATAGTATAGCAACAACCTGAAGATAGGGGATAACTCCGAAACGTCGTTGTGTTCGAATAAACTAATATATTTAAATAAGGAAGATTGTGTCATTCAACAATTTCATGTTAGTTTCCAGAAACTCTTCCACTAGAAGATCATTAATACCAAAACTCTTAATGTTCCATATTTTTTTACTAATAAAATTATCCATAATCAACTCAATGTTTCATATCTTGCCCAGAACCAAATATCGTTCCATAAGTCCAGAAGCACCCAAACTCCATTTTTTTAACCTCTTCAATTCCTGATTATCCTCCTAGGCATTTGAAAAGAAGATGGACTCAGGATCTTCAACTTTAGAAATGTTATCGGATTTCTGCTTACATTCTAACATTTGTTAGTTGTATATTTATTTAATAACGATTTCAATAAATAGATAATAAAAAAGTGGGTAACTGTTAAAGTTTAGCGAGTTTTCCTTTTTTTTTTTTAATTAATATGAACTATACAATTTGCTTTTGTTTTATTTTTTATTGAATCGATTGATACAGTTTTAAGATTATTTTTTAATATTATTTGATCAATCAAAGCTGCTAAACCGGTAAGATGAATTATGATTCCATTTATGCTTGTATCATGTTAAGCACTCGATTTGATTTACGTAATTATGTAAAAAAAAAAAAAAAACATACTTAAAACTCTAACTTGGGGAACTCCGACAGATCAGCAGAGAAATCATTACAGGTACCTAATAACAAACCGCCTTCGCCAGCTGAGTAATAAGTTGGTACCTAAACCACAGAGGGGAGGTTCCCTGACAGGTATTAAGTCCTGGGGGCTTTGCCTTGCTTTCATGGCTTGCCACATACCTTAGGGCTTGGGTTACTATCAATCACAGTGTGAAAAGTATCATATGCAACTGTAAATCAATTTAAAATTAATCTAGTAATATATTACTGTTCTACATAGTAATATATTACTAGATTAATTTTAAATTGATTTCAATTTTGAAAATTATCAATTTATTGTAAATCAATTTAAAATTATCTAGAATAGAAAGATGCTCCATCGACTACTCACGTTTTAATTAAATGACTATCATTATTAAATACCTCCTTATAGAACGAATCTAAAACGAAATTTGAATCGATTTTCGAACTATAGAGACATTACATTTTTTTTTTTAAATTTATTTATTGTTATTTAAAACTGTATAAAAATATATAAAACAAGTAAATTTGCTGTAGGCGACATAATACATACATGTGGAGAATCTTGATAGAACTCCAATAATATTTCTAGAGTAGATCTCAAGGCTATCTTCTTTTCAGACGCCAGGATTATTAGGTAATGAAGGAGAAGCCAGGTTAAAAACAAGTGGGTTGGGTGGTTGGAAAGTTTATCATGGAAGAGTTACTATCTGGTTCTGGCCAAATCGGCAACATATGAGACATTGAGGTCCTGATGGATGACTTGATTTATGACAAAGTAAGAAAAATTAAGGATTTTGGACTGTAAGGATTGTATACGAGAGGAATTCGATTGTTTAGTGGAGCCCCAAAGCTAATCTCCGCTTGTCCAGATAGGCCTTATAATAGTCATGTAAATGAGTCTTTTTTTATACATTGGATGTTTAAACCGTTTTTCTAGTAAATATTTTAATAGTCGGAATCTACGAGCAGTTTCCTGTTTTTTTCAGTCTTGTTGTATTAAATTTTTAGGCAATTAAAATTTAAAAAAAATATCTATACTATGATCCTTCGGCAATCAATATTAAATTAGTTTTTATCATTGATTTTTTAAATTTATTTTCATGTTTAGCCAATATATTTAAACAAATTAAAAATGCCAACATGCAATAATCATTTTCATCTTTTAGTTACATTTTTAATATTTATAAATCATATATTTATTGCCTTTTTTATAATTAGATGTACCTTCTTCTTTTTTTTTTAAAAGAATTTTAATCGAATTTAGTTCTGAAAGCACATGGAAAAGAATTCCAGAACATAGCATTTTATCAAAACCTTAAAAATATGAGGAAAAAGATATACCGGTGAATTTTATAAATCTTTCATGTCCATCAATATTATCGATTTTTATAACTTACACTTAGTATGAAACTGAGATATACTGAGATGTTAAAACATTTATTTCTATACTAAAATAAATATTGCAATATATATTTGCTACGATATACATCAAGAATGTTTAGATAATTAGGGGGTCATAGAGTTATGGAATAGGATAGTGTCGTAAAAATAGAAAAATTTACCTGGGGGTTAACAACTTATAATAGGAAAATTTACCTAGGGGTTAACAACTTTCATAACATCGGATAATATCTTCGAAAATTGTAAATACAAGTGTGATTATACAATACAAATAAAAATATTTATAGAACGTGTTTATTTTTATAATTTTGCTATGAAAACATTCAACCAAATACAACCCAAAACTATATTGTTCATTTGTATATTAAAAAAAATTCCCAAATTGTTTAGTATCTGTTTTTATTTGCTCAAAATATCGTCATAAAATTGTTAATAATACAGCTATGATTTCTACCACATTTGGAATATTTTCCGCAATACTCTGTCAGTGCTTATAAAACCTAAAAATATTACTTTTGAAATGATGGTCCTCAGTCGATTTGATTTGTCTTGATTGGAGTATATGAGAATTTTTTTTTCAAGTCTTCCATCGAAGGGAATCGAACCCACAACGTTCTGGACTGAGTAGTCCCTTGCCGATACATGCTCGGCTGTCACGTTCTCTCTATGTCAATGTTAATAGCAGGATGCAATCAATGACGTTTTTATGGAAGGAGTATGTGATGTCACTCCCTTCCCATCCTCCCCTTAATAATTTGAAACGTTAGGAAATTTAAGATTTAAGAATCTGCCTCAATATTTGAAAATTTTAGTAAAACATTATTGAAAGATTTTACATATACTCAAAATTGCATAAAGGAGCTGATGTTTGAGATAATTTCCTAGAATAAAATTATTGGGATATTTGAGATTTTGCCCCCCGCCTCTCCAAAGAGTTGTAGCCACGACTCTAGATGCGAAAAAAATGAGGTGCAAAGTATGGAGTACTGTCCGGTAGCGTTTGCATTGCAGTGAAGGTTGTGTTTGCCGGAAAATGAAAATACAAAAAAAAAAAGTAAACGACACACAATTTCATCAACGAGTTGGGAGGCCTATACTGCACTGGGCTCATTACGTAGTCTATGACTTCACTTTGCATTGTTTTTTATTTTTCACGATCCTGGAATAATCGTTACATATCCCTAACACAACGGCTTAGTAGTTTGGAATAACGACTGATACAGTGCTAATAACAATAATCTTTGAAGACCCATAGGACACTGAACTATGTAAATGAAGTGAGGCATCTCCCAGTTTTTTTTCTTTTACCATTAGCACATTCTCTCTACCATTGTAAGTTTTTTGTATTATTATACTTTTTGATAACATCAAAATGACTATTAAAACTAGAAATAAATTTAAATATATTTTTTTCATCTTCTTCAAGGTACTCTACTTCATATAACAATACATCCTCTTTGCATCTACCTCTGTTAATACAGCGAAATAGAATAAAAAAATGATCCATTCTCTATTGGAAAGCAGTAGAGGTTTATTCCTGTTTCGGGGTTCAGTTATAGTACAAGAGCCCAAGAGGAGAAAAAAGGCAGTCACCCTAATTTTTAATTATTGCAATGAAAACTGTGTATAATTTCAGTCAAAATTGATGACTCTGCCAAGTATAGGTAAGGGTAATAAAAAATTGCGGCTGTTTCAAAACGTTAAAAAAATTATTTTTTCATTTGGAGCTCTATATTTTCAAAATTACCAACAACACTATAAAATCTAAGAAAACATAATTTAGAGTAGAGTATATTTTCTAAAATATGAGCCCTAATAGAGCGATTTAGGTTCAATAGGTCTCGAGATATAGCTTTTTAAAAAGCAACATTCCATAAAAAAGTTGTGCAGAATGTAATGAAAGATGAGTAGTTAGTAAATTTATTTTAAGAAATCTATATATCAAAAACCATTCAATGCACAGATGTCTATTAGCACTCAAAGTAAAGCTAGTTTAATTAACTATAAAGTAGTTTATGAAGCTTATCTTCTTAGGAGTAGTAGTTTACATGATATTTGCTAAAATAAATTTATAGTTGTTCGGAAAATTTTCATGTGTCAAATTTACTACCCCTACATACGTGTCATAAACTACTTTATAGTTGAATAAACTAGCTTTAATTTGAGTGCTGGCAAACATATGTACGTCTTATGGTTCTAGAGATATATTTTTTAAAAAATCAAACAGTTCATCGAAACAACTAGAAATTAAAATTTTGCGAATTTATTTTGTCAAAAATCATAAAAACTACGACTCCTAGAAAGATAAACGTTATGAAACAGTTTATGGTAAATTTAACTAGCTTTAATTCGAGTTCTGGCAGATATATGTACGTCTTATGGTTTCTTAAATAAAGTTTTTCATACATCAAAATTATTGCCCGAACATCTATAAATCAATTTATAAATTCAACTACTATTCCAACGAAGCTAACGGTCATTAACTTCTTTATAGTACATTAAATTAGCTTTAATTTGAGTGCTGGTAGATAACTATACTTGCCGTAGTTCCCGAGACATAGATTTCTAAAAATAAATTCAATGACTACTAAACTTTTAGTACATTTTTATGAAATATTGCTTTTTAAAAAAATTTATCTCGAGAACCATTGAACGCAAATAAATTTATTAGTGCTAATATTTCAGAAAATTTACTCTACTTTAAATAATGTTCTCTTAGGTTTTCTAGTGTTGTTGGTAATTTTAGATATAGAGCTCTGAATGAAAAATTATTTTTTTTTAACGTTTTGAAACACCCGCCTATTTTTTATTTCCTCTACCTATACTTACCAGACTCATCAATTGTGACTGACATTTAATTATATGTATAATTAACATTTAATTATACAGTAGTATTTAGTCATTTGCTAATTTTTTTCAAAATACGAAATTACAATGCTAATTGTCTTAATAGTACAGTGGGTTAAAATTCTTTTGCATATATACAAGTCTCTATTCTTGAAAGCAGATTCTAAGATATCGTTTAAAAACACCATAAAAAGATAATGAAGCTTCGATCAGTATTGTACTTATAAAGTCATAAAAGTCGGGCTATAAAATAAACATAAAATAACGATTTACTTTAACATTCTTTAATAGGCTCGTAAATTTGTGATTGAGAGACCAACGCTACTGACCCATAAATAAGCCACTAAGCAAATAGATGGGATCATGAAAATACTTCTACAGAGAATTGTAAAAAAGTAATTTTTATTTAAGTGAGAATAAAAAAAGGCAATCAAGATAATGGAATCGACCCGACGTAATAAACGATCAGTGACAATTGAATAAATTTTAATATTCCACTTAAAGTCGAGTAAAGTTCTAATCTTTATTTTGATGTCTGGATCTTTTTTTATTTTGTTCTTTTTGAAGCCTTTTTTCAGTATGTTGATTAATATAATCTATTTTCTTCTTCTGAAGGTAACATCTGATTCCCCCAATACGATTTGTAGATCAATTTGGATACTGAAGTGGGAAATGGGAATTAGAATGCCGAGATTAAAAAAAAAAATTGAAAATTCCAGAACTATGTAAAGTTTTAAAGTTTTCGTGCGACTTTTTTAATCAATTTCCTATAATTTTAAAAATAATGCAGTTTTATTCTACATTCTACACACTCTTTTACTGTTTTCAGATCATTTTGAAATCTTTCTTTAATTATACTTGCAAAGCCTCTCTCTTTCAAATTATAAAGAAATGCAGAACGATGGTCACCAGAAGTAGGAGAAATGACATTATTTAAAAATAAATTACCTGGACAGGTCCTGCGACCCTCCCTGACATTGGACGCTTCATGCCCATCCTGGTTGCCTTGCTGTTATTTACGCCTATGGTCACAAGTTCCTGGATGATAACATTAAGTCAGTATTGCCGATTGTTCCGACCAAAAAATACCCACTCAGCGCCTTGAAACATCCGTTTCATATGACAAATACCCACCACTTGATCCCCTCTTAAAGAATCATTGACATCGTTATAACTGTAACTGTAAGATTGTTACAGTCGTGATCGTACTATCGGATTAGCTCTAGCAACTACTATAGCATAACTGTTTGATAGTTACAGTAATGATAACAATGTTATACTGGGTCTAGCATATAGTTGATAATACAAGCAACGTCAGTGGACGGACAGTCGAGTAAGATTCCACGTTTAAACTGACATAAGTATACGCCTTGACTGTGAACTGTCGCAACATATCAACCTTACCAAACGTAATAAGGATGTGGGGGAGGGTTTGTTATGTATTTGCTCAAAAACTTACCCTTTTTAGCCCCGAGTACCAAAATAATCCAGCCTGGATCTCAAAAATAATCTAGCCCAGATCCCCAAAATAAGCTCCGAAAAGAACTGACTCAAAAAACTAAATTTCCCAAGAACTTAAAATCGTATCAGGAACGGGCCCTATAAATAATCCTCTACGGACCCCTAAAACAAAATTCTTCTATTCCTCAAAAATAAAATAAAATGTTCAAATAATCAGCCCCAGGACCTGAATATGAATCCACCATGGGCCTAAAAAATAAATCCGATCTGGAGCCCCAAATATAGATCATAGATCCAGCCCGGGACCTAAAAATAAATACGCCCAATGTCTCAAACTTATATTTTTCCCAGGCCTCAAAAATAAATCCATCCTGGACTCCAAAAATATAACTATATTTACATTATAGATAGATAGGCTCCGAATGGTCCAGGTTATTCTTCATCTTCTTCTCCTTTACTGGTACAACAGGCGCATGAGGCTGCCCTTGGCCTGCTCAACAGCCGCCAACCATCTTTCTCTATCTTCTGTATGGGTAACTGGGATCCTCAGTTGTCGCAGATCCTGCCTCACAGCATCATTCCATCGGCCCTTCGGCCTACCACGTTGCCCCACACCATCCGGAACATAACTATACAGTTTATGAGCCACTCTTTCCTCGCTCATCTTCATTATATGGCCAAGCCATTTAAGCCTCTGTATCCTTATGTACGAGGAGATGCTACATTCCTTATAGGGCTCAAAAAGTTCACCATTTTTCCTTCTTCGCCAATTAACATTCTCGCATATGGGCTCTAAGATTCTCCTCAGAATTACTCTTTCAAACCTGTGAAGTAGACTAATGCTTTTATTGCTTAGGGTCCACGTTTCTCCACCGTATGTGACGACTGGCCTTATCAACGTTTTGTACAGGGTGAACTTGATGGTACGTATAAATTTATAAAATTAACCCTAGAATATTCTGTTTTATTTTAAAAACAGACAGACTTCCTAAAATTTAGTTTTCCTCATTACATTAAGTGATAAGGATTTGAAGGGAGTACCTCACAATTCGGTTATCAGAAGTAATTTTGGTTCGAATATTGTCTGTGGGTGTTGCCTTGTAATTCATGATGGTGCCATAAAATAAATTTTCAGCTTTTCAGTAAGGCTATAAAAGGTTGGTGACACGTAGGAAAACAATACTTTTCTGCTTTTTGTGGAGTAGACGAAATCATTAAATTTCATTAATCATTATTATTAATTTGTGACTAGAAAATAATGTTAGCTTCCGTTGGGACTGTTCAGGTATCCAGTTCGTGAGAGACTGCCCTAAGGAGCCTAGGATTCCAATCTACATGATCGTCGGAGGTTCCTTCGGGACGATCAAGATGTTCTGGATGATCTGGAGACAGGTACGGTCGAGAAGGTTCGAGAGGAGACAGCAGCGGGGGATGGCCCCAGCACTCTCGGCCCCCAGCAGAGTGGCCGACTTTTTGCTCACCGCCTTCCTTCTCGTTTGGTTCGTCTGCGGCAACACTTGGATTCTCAGCATCTACTGGCCGCAGTTCGAGCCCAAGCTCTTCGACCCTAACAACTGGTGCCACAAGTCCCTCTACATCTTCGCCTTGGTACACCTTGGCGTCCTATATTCAATCGTAGGTATAATCATCCTCATGTCTCTCCTCTTCTTGGCCTGTCAGCTCTCTAGCAGCCTCTTCGTATCATGTGAGTATTAATATCAAATAACATAGTTTGAAATATTAATTCTCATCTAAAAATATTATGCCCATTTTACTTTAAAAATAATATACCATTCATTTAGACTGGCTTTCATTTTTTTTTTTTATATATTAATTTGTTTTACCAAATGAAAGAGTAGAAATATATTTGACCAGACTAACATAATTTCAGTTTGGCGTATAAGTATTAACGACAAATTCTTATCAATTTTCATTGCTAACAGACAAATTAGGCCAGAAAGAATCTCTTGTTTGTTGAAAAATATTTTTGTTAAATTATGCATTTTATAACCTTTTTATGGAAAACCTTTCACTTGATTTTTTAACTTATGACACTTTTTTTTCATGAAACGAAATATATAAAGGAAGATATTTTTAAGCTGATAAGTAATATTTCAAAATTGATAATCATTGCCATGTGAATAGTGATATGATTTAATTTGTTCTTAACCTGCTATTTAAGTTTTATTTTATACAAAAATCTGTTCCCCATTTATCGCCACTTAAAAGAATACTAAAATTTTAAAAATATTTAAATTGTAAAATGTTTTATTTGTATAGAAGAACGCATACTCAAAAAAAGTGACTTTATTAATCGTTAGAGGATAAATGAAAGCTTTAAATCTCTATAAACTTCTAAATAAAAATAATCAAACATTCGTTACTAGTTCATCACGTTTCACTGATCCAGGCAGCACAAGGAGAGGCAAAAGATAACATAAATGGAAACATAAGACCGTACATCTCACATCAGTCTTAAGATATTTTTTCTCTCTCCTGATAATGTCTGAATTGAGAAAACGTTGACTGTTTCATAATTAACTTTTTTTCTTACTTTATATCTTGAAAATATTTTGTGTTAATGACAGATTCAACAATGTATTAAACTTCCCGGCACAGTGTGGCTAAGGATTTTGGACAAAGTAGTGTTTCAGTCTGTAGTAATTTAATATACTGTGGAACTATTATTAATCGGACATCCACAAGGAATTTAGTCCGTTATAGGGAGATTTCGGTTAAGAGAATTATTTACAAATTATCATATTTTTAAATCCGAAAAGCCAATAATATTACTTTTGCAATATGAAAAAAAATAAATAAATAAAAATCATTGTTCTATGGACTTATCGTCTCAATCATCGTTTCATAACCTAAAAAAATTTTGTTTAAGAGTCTTACCCTTTAAAGAAGAGTAAAAAGTGGTGATGGAAAAGAACATTGGTGTCCGCATCCTCATGGGAGAGGTTCCAAAGGTTACTTACTAGGGGTATTCATGATGTGCTAAATGTAAAATGTTTAACAATGTTATAAGTATAGGATTGTGAGTAGCCCTATTTAAAGTCATGTTAAATTTTAAATTCATTAGAGCTCCTAGCGGATTTTCTGAGCAACTTGTTTTATAACCTTTCCTTATAAAAATTCATGTTATTGTTTATTCTAAATTTGGATTAAATTAATTTATTACAACATGCCTAAATTGAGTGAAAACTCGAATTTGTGTGAAAGTTTGTCCACTGTGTGCCTTATTGATCTTCTAACTTGCGAGGAAGAGAATCGCTTATTGACGACTGCATCACGTTATTATTATTGTCATCCATTGCTTTATTAGTTATAAAAACATCCAAAACAATACTAACACAAAATTTGAGGAAGTAATATGTATAATACTACATTTCTTGTTCTGCAACAAACAAAATGGCGACGAGTCAGATTGTCTGTTTCGTGACTTCATTCTTCATTTCAACAGACCTAGTAACGTACTCTCAACCATGTTACATGTTATATCATCTTAACATGCTAAAAGACGGAATTATTTCTCCATTTAACATGAGTTTTTCCACTTAACATGTTAGTCTAAAGATCATGAATTCCCCTACTATGTACCTTGTTAGGCAGCACCTTAGTAACATTGTCCGCTAAGGGGTTTCCATTATATATGGGTGTCCGTTGGAGAAGTTTCACAATAACTGATTTTCATGAGTAGGCAAGATTCCTCAAAATTTATCATTACAATAAAATTAACACAACAATTATTCAACATTATTATTTTATTAGATATTTTTTGTAAAGGGCAACCATCAGAACATAAAAAAACTGTTTTACTTCACTCTTTCGAATTCGAAGGTGAATGGCCTACTCCAGAATTCGTTTGAATTTTCTTCAAAGAGTCTAAGTCGTCATCCTCAGGATACGCGACAGCTAACTTATACTTTACATATGTAAGTTGATCTATCACATTTAGATATTTTTACCCTCCTTTGAACCCTGTTTGAGTATGTTTTATGAGATTTTTGTATGGCTTCAGTACAACCGATGACAAAAATCATAAAAATTGTTGTTTTATATCTCATCAATGGTTAGTGATGATGTTATTAGCAATTATACCATTTTAGCTTCAAACAGAATTGAAATTCTTGTTTATTAACTTTTTTATGTCTTTATTTTTTCCTGTATTATATTCTAATGTTCTTGTAATGAAAGTCACTAAGAAACACTCGAAAATAATTATTAGACTAAATTATTTTTATATATTTATGACAATAAGATATAAGCATTCAAACGACATACACTTCTAAATCAATTGAGAATGACCTTGATAAAAATTAAAATATTTATTCTTGTCCATGGACGGCCGCACTGTGCTCAGATTTACTTGTAGGATTCAATACCTTATAATTATATTAATAAATTAAATAAATTATATTATATTCAATACCTTATAGTTACAGAACATTCGGATCGATATTGTAATATTATAAAAAATAAAAAAAGGGCTGTACTGTCTGTTTGTGTTTTTTTAATTTCTTTTATATTCTATTTATGTTTCTGTTATAAATAGTAAATTTTAAGAAAACCAAGTTCATTTTTATTTTTTGTTGGAGCTTTTTGTGTTTTGAAGTCTACATAGTTATTAATTGGATTTTGAAGTTGGAGTACCTCACACTAGCTATAGGGGCACCTACCCACTTCAACTACACTAATGATTCAAAAAATATTACGTAATATTACTTCATTCACTTACTCCTTCAATTAAAACAGTATAACAAGAAATTGAGAAAGCCTACATTATGGAACGAAAGGCTATTAATAACTAATCAAAAACTATTTTATTTTCTTCTTTATCGCAGCTCTTAACATCTACTAACTCACATACAGTAAAACTTTTGTAATTAATAGAATCTAATACATTAATGATTATCATCATGAAATGGTTTGTGATTGGAAAATAATATAATGCACTTTTAAAATAACAGAAAACGCTTCAAGTAATTTAAAATATTAATAACTTATTGATTGCTTAGTTTTAATGATTTTATTATTTTAACCAATATCTATTTGTCGTACGTATATATTTGTTTTCAAATGTAAGTACTGAATTGACTTGCAATATTTGTGAACTGTAATATATCTTTAAAATAATCATATTTTATAATATACACACACATATCCACATATCGCTACTTTGCATGAATTTTGTAGATTTGTACCCTAGTCTGTGGTGTTTGGTTGTTTTCAATTCCAAAATAAAATCAAACATTTTTTTTAGCTACATTCAGGCAAAATAACGATGTGTACAATCTTAGAATTCTTTTTTTAAAAAAAAATATTAAGTATTGTTGAGTGTTTTTAATTAATTAGTTACCAATTTATTAATGATTAATGTTTCTAGAGCGTTTCTGTAAAGGGTTACGATCCCTTTAGCTTGTGGATGTACACACTAGTGGTGAGCCTAAAGGAACTACATTGCTTCTGGAGTACCTCATTGTTTGTTACTATTTTGTAAATTAGAGTCATACGAAGGGAGAAACTACTCCAAAGAGGTATGGGGTATATTTGTCTTGTCTAATTGTAAGTACCAAAGGTATACAAAGCTGAGGTATAACAAATCGATCATATTGGAAATCAAATACAACAATGATATGTTTCAAATTATAGCTGTAAGAAATATTCAGGGGCGCAAAGTTGCGGCTTGTATACAACAATAAATTTTCTGCTTGTGGTCGTTGTTAAGTGTACTGGAGCAATTTTATTATTAGTTATGTAAGCACTTTGATGTTTGATGAAGCCTGTCTTTTTTTTTTTGTATTTTAAGTGATCAAAGTTTTCCTTCAAATGTATACTGAACTCCAAGTTCGGCCAAAAAGAAAAAAAAATAACTATTTCTAAGTTTTTACAGCACACATCAAATTTAAGTGTTGACATGACTGAATAATCTATAGATTAAGTAATAGAATATTCGAGGAAGAGGTTTTTTCCTCGAAATGTGTAGGGGACCTAGATGTAAGTTTGCTTTTACATTAATTGTCAAAAATTGACTAATAATTCAGTTATAAGTAAATATAAGTGACTTGAAAAAAATAAAAATAAAAAAAATGTATATTTGTAATGTTGAGCTTTTGTATACAAATATAATTATAAAGTTAACATTCGGCAACACCAATTTTTGTCACGTATTTTTTTATAAATTTGCTGATAATTATCACTATGTATTGTTTCCTTTCAAATTATGTCGATATATATTGGATCACTGTAATGATAATACACTTTTTATAATCATGAATAGCTGTCGTTATATAAGATATGTACAAGTGTGTTTGTGTGTAAAAGTGACGTATTATATGTAAATATATACGTAAAAATTAATTAACGTATATATGTAAATATTTTAGTGAACCAGACTTGGTTAGAGTTCTTGGTAACCGTCTGCAATGTAACGAAGGTAGTGTTGTCTATTGTCTATGCAAGAGTATTGTGGATCGGAAGGCTTCCTTTACCCTTTATCTACATTAACAGATTCCCTCATTATTAAAAATAATTAAATTAGCTAAAATAGAATATCAAATTTGTTAGAAGTTAAACAATAATGATATTAATTCCTAATTCTAACGACACATCCATACATCAATATTCATCGCTATCTGCATTTTTCCGTACAAAATCCAAAACCGTACAAGCCAAAAGATTATCATCCCATCTACGTTTTTGCATGCAACAACTTTGTTGTCTTATAATCCGATCCTTGGCCAGCTTTCATGGGTTTCCTTTTTATAAAGAACTAAACAAAAATTACGAAAAATACTGTGTCGCACAGATAAAATATAAAAATTAAATTTAGCAAGTATTAAAGTAGCAAAAAACTTTTTTTTTTAATGAACATTATGTTGATTTAGCTTTGTTTATATATGTTTGTTTGTCTAACTATGTCAAGTTGTCTGTAGCGTACTTTTGGGATTTCTTTTTCGGTTGGTTCATTTTTAATCTTATTTAATTTATTTACGGAGTCCGGGCTTTCTGAGATCTTGAATTTTTTTTTAATGGGATATGAACCACTTACGTATATTAGCTTCACTCTTTATATTTCTTTATTTTACCTCAGGCGAACTGGAGGCTGCTCCTTCGCTGTTAGATCTGCGTCCTAATATTTTTTTAATTACTATATGAAACTATATACAAATTAATCGTGTACTAATTCATCTGTAAGGTGGTATTTTTTTTTAAATCATGCAAATTGTATTAAACTTATTTTAAAAAAAATAGAATAGGAAACATTAAAGTCAAACTAGAAATTATTTAGTTTTATTTGAACCTATCTTTTTAAATCAATCTACCACTGCAATAATTACACATTTTTATATTAATTCTGTTAATGCATAATTTTGTAATTTTCTTTTAAAAGCTATATATATTTATTGATATTGTTAACTCTACGTTTTATGTAATATTTGTGACCCACGACGCTGCATAAAGTGATCTTCATGCTTTTAGTCAACACCCATAAAATATGCAATAAAATGACCTGAAGATATAATTTATGTTTGCTTAATGCTGTGATAGTAAAGCTCCTAAAACGCAATAAAATAGACTCTTTCTCAAAATTATAATAACTGAATTATTCATGAGTTTATAAGGCCAGGAATAATAATTTAAAACTAAATTGGTGGAGTTCAAAAAATGACTAAAATAATAATTATTACCCAAAAATCATTTAATATATGAAATAAATGTGAAGAAAAGACTTTCTCATCTTTAAAAAATCAATTTATAGTTTTTGTTACTAAAGTAATTTTTTTTGTAATTAATTTGAAATAATAAAACAAAAAAACCGTTTATATAAATAACGAAATATGTTCATACTACATTTCAGAAAATCTATGACACTAAAAGAGATCTTCGTAAGTTAAATAACAATTGTAATAAAACTCTATTAAATTATAATAAATAATTATAAGCAACCCTATAGGGACCGTTTACACACCTCCGTACAGGTGAGCAGATCAGAAACAATAAGATCGCGATCTATATGTTTCTCTCCGAACTCCAATTACTCTAGTTTAGCCTTAACGCAATCCTCCCACCTACACTTCGGTCTAGAAGTTGATTATGCATTTATTTAATATTTTTAGGAGTTTATCCGTTACCAAGCTGAAGAACTTGCTTATTTAACCTTCGTGATAACGTTACATTAATAATATTTGCTTGGATTCATCCTCAGTAATCATCACGTAACCTCTCGAATTATCTATCTATTACACTCATCCCTACTCGTTTAACTCATTAGTTTTTTTTTTGTTAAATAATTTAAACATTTAGGTGTTTGTTAATATCATATCATGGTTTTTATAAGAGGCTATATCTGGAATCCGAGGCTGATCACAAGGAGGCCGTCGAGCTCTTCAAACAGCATAATGAGGTAAGATTCCACACTTATGCACCACGTGGCACTAAGCGCACAAAGAAATTTGTGCTGTATGGGTTTGACCCCGATCACCCAGTAGAATCCGTTGTTGAAGACCTACAAATGAATCTGCATTTGTCCTTGCGTGCGTGTCCCGGCCACAATACTTCATAGTGTGCCCGAACTCCAGACAGTTGCGACACTGTACTGGACCACCATCTTCCTTAAACCTGGATACTCTAAATCTGACATAATCAATTGCCCGGAGAGCTTGTATCTGCTCGATCCGAACAAAAGATTCTGTTAT
>NW_027108122.1:130166-140722 GCF_000696795.3 Halyomorpha halys | reverse complement strand
AAAAAAAAAAAAAAAGTGTTTGTTAATTTTAATCATTGTTCTTTAATCTTAATATTAAAAAAAATATTAATCTATAATCACTTACTGATCTAATAATTTGGGATCCTATGGCAAAAATTGGCATTAAGTGAATTCTCGAACTGAGGTTTGTACATATAAAATGATCATTCCCACTGCCCTGGAATGAAAAATGTAAATGTACCATCTTAAAGGCGCTGAAATAAAAAAAATAAAAGCCAGGCAATTTTTTTTAGAAGGAATATTTTTCCATTAAACGAAAAATCATAAATTTATGATTGCATATTTGCAAATATCATGAAAGGTTTCCAAGGAAACTGTTATTCCTATGAAGTTGTTCCTTATAAATTAGGTCAAGGTAAATTTAAATAGCTTAAATTTAAACCCTGACAGGTATCTGTAAATCTGATCATTTTTGGAGATTTTTTTAAAGATAACTCATTTTAGACAAATGTAGCACAATATCAAAATATTTTTTTAATTACATGCTATAATCATTAATGTTTTATTATCAAATTAATTAAGTAAAATAAGATTAATTACTAGGTATTGTTGTCACTAAACAGCTATATAAAATGTTTATAAAATTCTGGCATTATAGCTACACATTATTTGATTTATCTTGACAGACAAACATACGCCTGGAAGGGTGTAAGGGCTAAAAATGAATCTAGTTAAGTTGATGTAGTTTATTATTGTCTTATTCGTAGGAATGCAATTTCCGTGTTCTCAAAAATACCGCGACTAAATGTTAATTTCTCGTTTTTTATAAAATGTATCTCGGATACAGATCGCTATAAGAGTTCAGATTTTAGCAAATTTATAGTACTATAAAAAAAGTATATATAATGTTTTTCGTGTGGTAGGTAGTTTCAAAGAGACTGTATGAAATGGCAAGTTACCGAAAATTTTAGTGTTCTCCTTAAATTAAATAGACTTCTGGTCGTCTGGTAATCTCGAAATTTATATTTAAACAATATATCAAAAAATCAGAACTGCCCGCCTTTGTACGCACGCTTATTTGCTTTTTTCTTGGACTAGATTGTATCCCCGCCCCCATGTATATTTTATTCCAGTGCCTTTAAGATGGAAGAGGTGTATTTTTCATGAGGCTAGTAGAAATTTTATATGTTCAAACCATATTATAAGATACCTTTTTTGTTAGTAGTGCAGTTGAAAAAAAAGTCGACGAGAATTATTTTCTATAATTATTGTTAAATATTTATCATAAAGTATTTTATAGCTATAAGTTTAGAAGTGATATTTAAATAAGCTAGCAACTATCTTAGCTAGCTGGAAGCAGTACCGCCAAAGTACCAAAGATAGAATACAAACACTAATATGCTAAGTACTAGGGACACCAGCCGGATAGTTGGTCCAACTCCTTGTTTGAGTTAAGGTCTCGAGTTAAGGACTTCCTTCTAAGATTCAAAGACGATAAGGAGAGAAAACTTTATTCCCGCTTCAGAGCCTTATGGCGCAATTTTTTCAACTTTCTCAAGATAAGATTTTTTTTTCTAGGACCCTCATGCTATTGAAATAAGTTTCCATGGTAATCTTAGTTTTTTTTTTCATGAATTCCTAATAGATTTATTCGTATAACAAATAAGCTTTTTTTTTTAAATATGTGAAATCTAATCTAGTTTACAATACAAAATAAATTAATTTTTTTTATTTACAAATTATTTTGATATAATGCATCAAAATTTAGTGCCAGTGTTCTTAAGAACTAGAGGCAAATTCTTTATATTTATATATTTTTATTTTTGAAAATGTTGTTTTCCTGTTTATATAATTATAACTATACATATCGTGTAGTTCTATTATCAATGTCGAAAATGTTACACAGTTTTAATTTTCTATACCTCTCTCGTCCCTCTTTTCTCCTTATCAACATTTCAAAAAAATCAATATACCCAAAGCAATAATTCTCAACTACTCTTTACCTTATAATGCCATAAGGCAAATGAAGGGAAAATATTCAATGCATACATATTTCATTCTTTTATGCATATATTTACTTTTTTATTAGAGGGTATAAAAACAAAATTAGTCTATTTTACCACCATAAATAATCTCATCTTTAAGGAATAGATTGTTCACCCAGATGATTTCTCGTTCATTTTTCGTTTATTATATAAATAAAAAGAAAAAAAAGTGCTTATTGAAGTAAAACGAGTGATAGCAAATTAGTTGATTTTTTAATTATTTATGAGAATGATGCAAGGATTCAATTCTACTGTCTATGGTATAATTTTAGGCGTTTCAACCAACTGAATGGTTAAAGAGTTTATGATAATGTGGATTACATTTTTCCTTGATGGATCTCCCTAATTATTTTTAGTATTATGCTAATTTTTTTTATTTAAATTTTTTCATTAGTAAATTCTTTGAAAGACATTTTCAAAATAAGAACGCCATGAATGAGGATTTGCAATGATCTGAAGTTATTGATTGGATGTTGTGTTGATACCTTTAGTAGTTTATGTAGTGTTTGCAGGTTCGTGGTATAAACTATTCTCTTTAAAAGGAACCATGAAGCCAAACCGTGGCCAAATTGACCACGCCCCTGCGCTCAGGTTTACTTTGAGTTTAATAGATTTGTCCGCTGTGGTAATATACACATATCGAAGGTAATAGGTCATTGGCTCCAACTCCAGAGTTCTTATGATGACATTCTTTTTTTACATTTTACTCTCTCCTCAATTTTTGTCTGTAATTTGTTAGTTTTTACAGTTGTGACGTTAAACTTACGTAGCAGAAATTGTAGTGTAGAATTTAACAACCAAGATTTCATTAAAAGTTTTATTTCCGACTCAAAGTGAAAAGGTATCATATAAAAAAAAAATATTAAAATGAAAATCTATACTAAATTACAGATACGACGATATCTTGTAGCACTAAAACACCATCCTGAGTTGTAGTCTAGCCTCTAGTAGCAGATCCTACAGAGCTGCGTACTTGCTACTTCGTACCCAATCCAAGAGGATGGGTAAATCATACCTAGTATATTTCAGGAAATCTCTTTTAACTATGAGTAGACGTTTGTGAAAAGCTACACAACTTTCACTGCCTTGAGGTTTTGACTAAAACTATCAAAGGCATCTAGTCCCACAGCAGTGTTAGATCTAATAACGGTTTGGCTATGGGGGGTATCGCATCCCTATGTTCCAAAAAAGTATGATATTAAAATATAAAATAAAGAACTTTTTGCACTGTTTACTTAAACATGTTTCTGTTAATGTTTTCCACATGGTATCAAATGATTAATGTAAGTATTATTTTGGTAAAGGAAGCCCGACGATGATGAGAGAATGAAGGAATCAGAACGCTGAGTGATCGCTTTGCCTAGAGCCTCGTGTACTAAATGTGGCTAGATTAAGTTTGCTGTGCAAACAATAAACCCCCAAATAAATAAGTGAGCCAAAGGGAGATAAGTCCTAAGGCAAGCTAAAACCCTTTTGTGTCACCACCTATTTCTCCTACTGCCTTCTCTTTTAAGCTTGAGTAAGTTCGCAGCTAAGGCTGTATAAATAATATCTTTAGGGCTTTCATCTCTGGAAGTGTTGAATTATACATTTTTTTATCTCCCAATATATGTTCATGTTGATGTCTTGTAATGTAAAAAACATTGTGCTCATAAGAATACCTAAGTTCCCGAATATTTAAAAAAAAAATTCTTTTTTTATTATTTAAATAGATTTCAAGTAGTTAAAGTAATATTCAATTGGGAAAAAAATATAATACTGCTTGATAAAAAAGTAATATATTAATACTAATATCAACTTAATATATATGTATGGTAACTTTTTTCTTTATTTTTGAGGATCTTGAGGTTAAGCCAATAAAGCAAATTTATTTTGGCGACGTTTCGAAATTTTAATGTTCTCATAGATATGCCCTGCAGTGAAATAAATATAAAAAAGAAAAAATATCTTTAACTAAAATGTATAGAAAACAAATTGAGAGTTATAAATAGAAATATTACTCACCAATTTCTGGTAACGTTTGATTCTACAAACTATCGACTGTACACTACAAACATCTCACAAAGGTTTTAGAATAACACAAAGCAAAAATGAAATGAAGAAAGGTAAGTGTGTGTTATTTGGTTAACTGTTCTGTTTATTTCTGTAGTCTACATTTCATATATTTATTACTAATGTTATAAATTGTGTATTTTGTGTTTCATGAAATTTAATTAATAATTAAGTAGCATGAATTTTAATTTCTTGCGTCCGAACTTTTGACAATAGTTTGATTCTTATATTTTTCTATGGTGATCAATTCTTTCAGAAATATTTTACATTTTATTAATTTAATTTCATATTTTACAGTTTAGTGTTGAATGATTAGTTAAGAAAACTATATTTTTTTTTTTTTATTTTACTTTAAGGCATGACTATAACAATAAAATTTCGTAACATCTCCAAAATATATTTGTTTCATTATTGACTAAGCCTCAATATCCTCAAATAAATATATTTAAGCCCACATTTTTTATTTTAATTAAAGAGTTTAAATAATTTTATGCAAGTACATTCTATAGTTTTACAATTAAAAATAGTATGAATTTACTAAATGAGAAGAAGTTAAAAATTATTGAAAATGTTCAATTAAGAGGCCGAAACTTTACAATGTTATAAAAAATAAAATTTTAATATAATATTTAAACATATATATAATCAAAAAGTAGTCTTGTGGCTCAAAGTTTTTCTTAAATCTTTTGGATTAATGTTAAAAAAACAACAACATTGTGGTTGTTTATTGTATATATAAGATGATCAACATCACATTTTTTGTATGGAAAAATGTATGGCTTAGTCATCAAGTCATTTCTTTTTAATTGTCTAAATAAGAACATAACAAATATCTAACATTACAAATTTAATAAACAGAACATTACACCATATTGCTCTTAAATACCCTCTGTTGACGTTGTTTCACAATAGAATCTGACTGATGTTGACGTGGCAAATTTTAAATTCAATATTTAAGAAAAAAGGTATTTCTTTGCAAATATTAAGATATTTATAAATTTCTTGTTTGATTTATCATGGTTTTTTTTATTTATCCTTGTTTAAATTGTATTACTATAACTACTACCCCTACTATTCATATCCCAGACAAAATATAATATTTTCAATGTAAAGTTGTTTATAAAATAAATCAAATAATTACGTGAAATATTGAAAATACACAAGCCATGGTAAGTGTGAGGAAAATAATCTTCCTATGTTAAAATGGAAAAGTTACAACGAACTATTATAATTTGCTCTTTAGTTCTATTATGATTAAATTTAATGAATGAATCAACCAAATTAATTATTTTTCCGTTTACCTAATATTATACTATATTACTAATTTATAAATGTTTTGTAAAAATAAAAATGTTATGTTCATTTTGTTTTTATTTAGAATAAGTTGTAATGTATTTTTAATCGAAAATGTAAATAATTTATATATTCCTGATTACAAATATTTTGAATACATCTGTATTTATAAAAAACAATCTATCATAATTTTTAATTTTTTTTTTTTTTTTATCTTTTTATTTTGATCATTCTTTTTTTTATCAAACTTCCTTAAGAATCAAAGTTTATACTCACTATGTTTAAATTTTTAAAATATACTTAATTTTATTTTTACATGAGCTGCAAACTTACTCAAAGAAATTGTTATTCTACCTATTGTTAATATGATTGTATCCTAGATTTGATATTTGTAATATAAAATTTGATGTACAAAAATAAAACATTATTAATAAACAAATGCATGTGTCTGTGTCGTAAATTTTATGTTTCATTTAAGAAAAACGTTATTTTCATTTTGACATTGGTGTGGGGCTTTAATAATTAATAGTTAAACCCTCTTAAATTAGGGTAATAAAAATGTATTTCTAGTTATTAGCTGACTAAATATATATTACATACATACAGAAACATAGATACCTTATGTGATTGCTATGTACATGTAAATAATACAATCTATTTATTTTAGTGTATATAAAAAAGGTAAAATATATATATAAATAAAAATGTGAAAACGATATGAATTGTAAAAAAAAAATATATTTGATGAAACATAAAAATATTTAACTTGGTGTTTTAAAAATAATCAAAAATTATTGCCTGAATCTATGCATGAATGGTTATTAACATATATGTTCAAATATATACTTGTATATTTAAAATGTTTTTTATAAATCTAATTCATATCAACGATCACTCGTGCCCTGAAAGCATATTCAATAAGTTGGACCAAAAATTCAACCAAAACTTCAGAGTATATATTTTATGAATGTAGAAGAGGAAATAAAATAAATATTATTGGAAAACAAAGAATTGAATAAAATTCTGGAGGGCATGGAATGTTTGCTAAAATCCCTTTAAATATTTCTGTTAAAAATTAAAAAAAAAAAAGAAGTTATATAAGAATTTTGAACCAACATTATTTCCAGAAGCACAGATAATTTGTATTATTACAGAAAAAAGTAGTTGTATGAATTGTTGATAATTGTTTGTAAAAGTTTTTTGATACGAATCGTACAATTTTGAAACTCCTAAAAATACTAAATTTAATTTGTGTTCCCAATATAAGCATAAAGTTTTCTATTGAAAAATAATAATTCAAACATTCCATTTACCTCGATAAAAATCTTAGTAATTCTTTATATATATATATAAAAAAAGAAGATAAATGAACCAATGTATTTAAATGATACGATGATATAGTTTCATAAATTTAAACATTCATATTATGATGTACAAGTTGTATAATATAGGATGGTAACTTATAAAATATTCATAACAGCATGATTGTATACATGGGATTATAACTGATGTGTAAAGGAAACAAAAAAAAATTGTAAAAAAAAAATTAAACTAACCAAAAAATGATATGTAAATGATTAGCACACCTTTCAAAATATTTAAGAAATAAATTTAATTATATTGAATGCAGTTTTTCTTTATAAAACATTTCCAATATTTTTTTTATGTTGAGTATAATGTGGTAGAGGAAAGTTTGTTAAAAAAGTAACGGAACTGATTGTGAACCGAATGTGTATAGAGATTGTAGATTACTTTTTAGAAACGCTCTCTCAATTAGAAGGCAAATGGAAAAAGTTGTGACAATGCCGTCTCTAGGGTAAAAGAAAAACCAACTACATGTTCAAATAGGTCAGAGGACCACTGTACAAAGAGGTTATTTATTTTTATATATATTTTCTTTAGATCATTAGTAAAAATGATTACTACAAATTAAATAATAATTCAAGCAGCTTGCCAAAAGACTAAATATGACATCATCTTTAGATGGATTTCAACAATCGACATAATTTTCGAATAATTGATTGGTTAATTCGATATAATTTGTTAAAAATATTTATTTATTGCTATTTACAACTGTACATTATAATACATTTAGTAAATCTGATCTAAGTTAAATTGGAGTGTTACAGGCGTGTAGAGAAACTACCCATTGGTAGCACTCTAGATATAATTTTAAAGAACAAAAAACTTATAAACCCATTTCGTAAGTATTTTTTTTAACACCTGAATAATTAAGGCGTTCGGTCGTAAAACATGGTAACTGAAATTTTTTATGAATTAGGGTTTTTGGCATCACTTTTTTTTTTTAGACTGATTTTATAGATTGTTGAAAGAATGTTTAAGATTTTTTTTTCTGAAGAGAATAATGTTTTTATTAAATTATGGTGAGTGACTTGCTAGTTGAAGGTAACCATTGTAACTAAAAATTTATCACGGTAAAAGTTTCCATTTTTTGCAATAATTATTTTTAGGAATGGATTGGATAAAAAAGCTGAAAAAATCATATACATTTAGATCTTTGATGAAAAACCGGTGACGAGCTGCAAATTTTCTTAAAAATAATATCTTGAATTTCTTTATTTGGAATGTTCCAGAAGGCTTGAAATAAATCTCTTTGTTCATTAGTAGAAATTTAAGTAATACTCAAGCGTCTAACACAAACAGATGACACCCACGCCAAGTCCATTGAACATTTTTTTAATGAATGTATAAGTCATATTTTCAACAGTCTTTCACATCCACAGCAAAGAATAACAACTCAATTTTGAAAAATATTCTATTTTGAAAATTTTTGGTGACTTATACCTCATATAGACGACCATAAACCTTCCGATACACAAAAGGCAAGAAAAGTGTGAAAGTGACAGCTAGAGGAAATGGTCCAAGACTTTCAACAATAGTAGGCTCTTTCGAGAACATTTGGCGAGAAAACGATACTGAAAATTACACATGAGGATAATTTTATAATTCAATAAATACTTTCATTATTTTTTAGTATATTGTAATTAATTCGTGACTTAGGTTTATCGTTTGGGCTTTACGTTCTATAATACATTTACATACCATATATTATATGTGTAACATTTCAAAATTTTTTTTTTCACGAAAAGGCCTTGAACACCACGAACATATCATAACTATAATGCTTTTCCTTTATCTTCTCCCATATGTTCCTCATGAGCTCTGCGTGTCAACGTATTCTTTCCACAGACCACGCAAGACCCTTTCTGGAGCGCAAGAACCTTCACTCTCTTGACCATTCTTCTGTACTCATCTCTGTCTAAGCAATACCGGTCCGTCAGCCCCACTTGTACTAAAAGAATACGGGGTTGACCAGACAACCAGAAAATAGGGCTAACGATAACAAGGATTGAATCTAAAGTTAAATTCCAAGGAAGCATCAGCGAACTATTTCAGATCAGAACGGGACTCAGACAGGGTGACTGGTTGTCTACAGTCCTGTTTAACGTGGTACTGGACAAGATCATGAAGGAGTTATGGAAAATCAGCAATTCAGGTGCAACCCTATGGACTAAGAACAATAACCTCAAAATAAAACGCCTCGCTACGCTGAGGACCGGAACACAGAAGAGGCGATTGCCCAAATACCCTCTCGGAAATAGCGAGGAAAACGGGCTTACAAATATCTTATGAGAAAACAGAAATGATGACCACGGAAGCGAGTTTTAAGAAGAAAACGGTTGAAACCAACCACGGAACAATTAAAGTGATTCAGAGATTTAAGAACCTTGGAGAAATCATATGCATCAATGGGTCGGAGAGAGAAGGGTTAAAGGAGAGGATCGCCAAAATAGAGAAATTAAACTTTGCCACCAGTAATTTTTATAACATTTCAAACACATCTACAAAAAAAATAAAAAACAAATAGGGCACATTAATAAATTATTGGAAAAAAATAATTCAATCCAACGGACAAAAAAGTTGAACATGAAGGTCATTCATGTCCTCAAACCCAACGTACTGGATTATTAAATTTTGTTACAGTCTACTTCTTAGAAATTTTTGTTTATAAGCTTAAAACGTTTCAATGATTTGTAAGTTTCCAGAAGTGATTATAGTTTATTATTTAACTTAACCTAACAAAATAAGAGCGAAACTTGGTTCATCGGAAAACTTCCCCTATTACCCTCCCAAAGAGATATTTAGGACGTTTTGTAAAGGATATTTTCTAGTGACAAATGGAATAAATGAGACAACTAGGGCTTATGATAGGGTTTGCATGTCTGTCTTCTACTCGTCCAACTGCAATTGAGTATGTGGCGAATTTTGAGGTCATACTTTAATGGTTTTCAAATATTTTATATTTCTATGAATATAGTTTTATTATACTCTTTAAGGAGACTATTGCATGATTAATTCTATTCAGTTTCTATTAATAGTAAATTGTAGAAACGTTAATAACCAGGCCAGTGATATGGAAATATAATTTAGTAATAAGATTGACTTGAAGTTCTCCGAGACTGACCATTATGACAGTTTTTTTAATGTGCCAAAATATGGATTTTATAGACTTTCAAAAATAGTATATAAAAATAATAGAGGCAATTTTCAGACTGTAAATATTGCTCTTTTCTTTTCTTTTTTTTTTTTTTTATTGTTCAATTCTACTTGTTCAATCAACTTTGAGAGTTTTTAATCCAAACGTCATATACTTTGCCATAACCCGATTACCCTTACAGCTACGAATTTTCATTTGCTGGCCAGCGTTAGATGGAAAAACACTTGTATAGGGTAAAGTTGCATTATTGTCACAATAGCCCATCTGCTCAGCTTAGCTGAAGACGACGGAACCGCTTGGAAACCTCGGACCCCAACTCCACATACTGCGTCAGGACGCCAGAGATAGTGTGAACCCTAAACCATTATCCCCTTCTCTTTCATATGTCCCTTCAGGGACTAACGTTTATTCTATATGAGATTATAGGTTTCCTAACCAAAAATCTCTCTCAATTTCCTCACAATTTATTTAATTGAACTCTCTCTTATAAACATACATTAAAGGGTTCTTGGTCGTAATGCATATCGAGTCCCAGAAGTTTCATGATAAGCTTTAATCAACTTTAGCACGAGTTACAAGGATATAACATTTTAAAAATATTATATTTCCAATTAGCATACCAGTGTTACACCTATTTTATTCACAATCAGGACTTCTCGCTCTTCAATATCAGACAGAAGGCGAAA
>NW_027108122.1:74914-130106 GCF_000696795.3 Halyomorpha halys | reverse complement strand
AAGAATTAAGAATTTAATTTCTGGAGTATTTATTGAGAAAATTTTATGAGTACTTTACCTTAGTTTGTTTTTTTCATCGAATATATTTGAGATTTAACAAAAATGTATATTGTATAAAAAGTATGCACCACGCATTTTAGGTAAGTAAATATTATTTAGTAACTTATTTGAAACATAACGTTTGTTTGTTTGTTTGGTTGTTTAATGGCGCCAAACTTAACATAACATAACATAACATAACGTATAAAATATACTAAATTTTTTTCTTTACAGGAAGTTATACAATCTCTATTCATCATGTCTCCATATTCCATATTCCATACAGCGTTTCGTGCTTTTCTGCCCATCATCATATTCTTAATATTAATTGGTGCGCATAGGTATCTCATCTTCATTGAGATATTTTTTATATACACTACGAACTGATTAGATGAGAAAAGACCTATTTTTTAAATCCTTATTTTTTGTTTTTAATACTATTTTAAAGTCCAAGCATTTGCGAGAACAGCACTAATGAAAAATAAAAAAATATTTAAGATTTTAAAAAAAATTTAATTATATCTGTTCAGTTTGGAATATAAAAAAAACAAAACATTATTTCAATTAATATGACAAATATCTACTAATTAATTATAAGATTTCTTTTATTTATTCTAAACTGAATAGATAAAAAAAAGTCCTATTTTTCTTTTTCATTAGTGCTGTTATCGAAAATGATTTCTCTTTAAAAAAAGTACTTAAAAAAAAAATAAGGATTTAGAAAATAGGACTTATATTCGGTTTGAAATATTTAAAACAATTGTTTCAATTAATATGACATAAAACAACAAATTAATTGTAAGAATTAGATAACTAGCAGAAGTGCTCTAAACGTTAAATATACATTATTTATAAATTATATATAAAATATTAAAATGAATAAAAAGGAAGAAGTGATAAATTCTTTCTTTAATGTGCATACATAATTAGGTAAGGTATTTATTCTAAGAATTTTTCTATATAGCTTATGAGTTCTTTCCGTTAAAAAAAAATCAAATAATAGTTCTAGGGACATTTCGAAATTTTAAAAGTCACATGTAAAATGACATACATGTCCTTTAAATTGATAGTTGGGACAAAATATCACTTGAATAATGTATTTATTTTTTAATAATATAAGTAACTTTTTTTAAAAATATTTATTTATTGCTATTACAGTTGTAAATATAATAAATTTATTAAATCTAATCTAAGTTAAAGTAGAGTGTTACAGGCGTGTAGAGAAACAATCCATTGGTAGCACTACAATGAGATTTTACAATAGGTGGTCTCGTGGCCATCTTCTTTTCAGGCGCCTCGGAGGATTGTCAGGTATGGAAGAGGATGCAAGATTAGAAACTAGGGGATTTGAGTGGTTATAGTGGAAGGAGTGATATCTGGTTCGGGCTAGATCGGTTACATAGGGAACACTAAGGTCTTTATGTATGATTTTATTAGTGACAAAGGATTATTGAGGATTTTGGATTGTAAGGATTGAATACGAGAGAAAATTCGAAGGTTTAGTGGAGCCCCAAAGCTCAACTCCATATGTCCAGATTGGCCTCATTACAGTCATGTAGATCATTCTTTTGTAATGTATTGGATGTTTAGACCGTTTGTCTAGTAAGTGCTGTAATAGTCGAAATCGACGTGCAGTTTCCTGTCTTTTCAGTCTTGTGTGAGGATTCCATGATAATCGTTTGTCCAAATGTAGTCCAAGGAAGCGGATCTGTTTGAAAGGGGTAAGAGTAACATCATTAAATGAAACTGTAGGGCAGTCAGTAGGTTTACGACGAAGGGCAAAGGTGATTTGATGGGATTTATCTTAATCCTCCAATTACGACACCATTTTTTGAGGGCTGTGATATGGGATTGGAAATTTTGGGATATAATTAATGGGTTATTATTAACACCGAGGACACATTTGTCATCGGCATAAGTAACTTAAAAATTATACTGTAGACTATTTTCAGATTTACTAGGTTATGATTTATAGTGATATTTATATTGATATTGGTTGTTTTTTTTACAACTTAAGCGATGTAAGTACATAATTATATCATTCAATTTTTTTTTTTAATTTACCACTTCTTAACGGAAATCCTCGTATAACGGACAAAATCATCTTCCTAGTATGTGTCCGCTATATAGAAGTTCACAGTATTGTGCCAATATGATCAGAGAAAAATGACTGCAATACATGACACATTAATATGAAAGAAATCATACAAGGATCAAATGAATAATAGTGGCAGAGGGTCCTAAAGAGAGGCAGGTATATCGTACAGAGACCTGGACCTGCCCCATTGTGTTAGCCCAGCGGACACTGATTCGGAGTGACGCTTCAATTCGATACTCCCCCGTGCATAACGTCGGGCTTCCTATATCAAATATTTGTATCTCCCATGGACTTCAGGTGTGCCTTCTATACCCTCATTGTTCTCTTCTTTTCAAACATTCTGTTACAGTTAATTCACTTTTTGTACGATAAGCCTCACCAGGCTGATGAAGGACTTCTGTTTACCGAAAGGATGTGGCTTCGTCAGGAGCATGAGATGAGAAACCATCAAAGTCAATGAGTGTGCCTTTAATACGACCCTTTTAAAAGTCTTCTAACAAACCATTTCAAATATACGTTCCTCACAATCACTAGCCCAATTATCACTGCAGAGCGAGTGAAATAAATTATTTAAAATAAATTTAGATGGAGTTCTAGATAAACTGACAATAATTGGAAAATCTGAGAGAAATATGACGACCTAATAATAATGACAATAATAAAATATATAATATTTTTTTCTGGAGCGACACACCTAGAAATAGATATTAGCAAACGCAATAAACGGCTATAATTTGTTATTCTACAAGAATAACAAATTAAAAATCGTTTCTATAAATTATTTATATACAATAATAGACAATACATAACAAGCTGGGCATGTGACTTACATTTCTGACAATTAAAAAAAAATATAATTGGTGCAACTTTCAATTACTTGCAACTTTAAAACATGTAATGGGATCGTATGAGATCGGACGCTTTCGGCTATTTCCAATATCTCAGTCTGTTTTAAGTGATTGTGTGAAAACCATTTTTGCTTCTTCTGTTAATTATCAAATTCTTTCATATTTATCCATTTTAAAAACAAAATTAAATTAACTTTAGCGGTAAGACTTTTTTTTTTTTTTAAATACGGCATTTAATCGTTTTGTATTAAAAATCGCTTGATTGTACATAGATATCTCAGTTTAAACAAAAATATTTCAGCCGTTTTTGAGAAAATTAATAAAAAATCTATTCAATAAAAGGCCATTTTCGAACAGTTAATTTTATCGACAAAAGTATTGAAACACATCAGCCATATACTAGTAAAATATATCTAATTTAAGTTTCATTCGAATTTTCGTTTTTGAGCTCGGCTGTTTCCACAGACCATTTTCCACGTCTTGGTTGTTTTGACTCCGTAAGTCCAAAGGCTTAAAGTTTCCGCTGAAAACTCGATTTAGGAATTTAGAAGTCGTACTTACTCTTACTAAGTATTCCATGTATGGGTAAGTGAAAGTACTAAGAGCATAGAACCCGACGCATCCCCTAATTGTATAATATTAACTGAAATTGTTTGTATAAAATCCTGGCAGAACTCACAGAACTGGATATGAAATTTGTTATGTGTATATGGATATTTATGTATAACATAAATGAGATATGGACATCTGTCTTCTGAATATGATCTGTCTGTCTGGGGACGTTAATGCGCACAAATGTTTTTTGTTTATTTAATGTTGAAAAATGTAAATAACATTGCATCAATAACATTGTGTATTATTAATCTAGATAAACTATTTTAAATATATTATTCTTGTCTAATTTAAATGTATGTATATTTATGACATTTACTCTACTGGCTTACACTATTTGGTTGGGGGTTACCTCAAATATTCCGTAAATGAGGCAAAACATATTTTGTGCCCCTGCATATTCATCGACCCCAAAATCAACCGAGGATGCGGTAAACACAAAGTTTAAGGTAAATGTTTGTGTTAGCCTTAGTTTAATATAGTTTAGTGCAGTGGGAAATGAGTACATGGCTGCTGTCACGGAACAAAAACAAGAGGAGGCGATATATCGGTCGCATCGGAAAGCTAATGGATACAAGGGACGATATTAATCGGGTTCAGTCTGCACCGGCTCAGCCCAGAGGCCATTACAGGAGGTAATCCCCACGGCTTGCTGGATTTGCTGCTAGCACATCTTCATCCTCTGCTAACATGTTCCTCAGGCTACATATGTTTAGGGATCACAACATGACTAGGCTTCCGTCGAGCTTAGACACATATAAATATTATAATTTTTTTAATACATTTATTGAAATTTATAACTGTACATAATAATCCATTTAGTAGAGTTAGTATAACTTATAACAGAATGATACAGGCGTGTAGAGAAACTACCCATAGGTAGTACTCAAATGACGTTTTTACATTAGCAGGTCTAGTTCTTTTCTTCTTTCCAAGTGCCTCGGAGGATTGTCAGGAATGAAAGAGGAAGCAAGGTTAGAAACTAGAGGGTTTGGGTTGTTAGGGAGTTTATAATGGAAGGAATGATATCTGTTTCGGGCTAGTTCGGTTACATATGGAACATTAAGGTCTTTATGTATGGTTTTATTTGTAGCAAAGTAAGGAGCATTGAATATTTTTAAGAATTTTGAACTGTAAGGATTGGAAACGAGAGGAATTCGAAGGTTTAGTGGAGTCCCAAAGCTCGACTCCGTACGTCCAGATTGGCCTTACTACAGTCATGTAGATCAGTCTTTTGTAATGAATTGGAAGTTTAGACCGTCTAGTAAGTGCTGTAATAGTAGAAATCGACGTGCAGTTTCCTGTATTTTCAATCTGTATGAGGATTCCAGGTTAGTCGTTTGTCCAAATGTAGCGGATCTGTCCGCCAGGGGTAAGAGCGACTTCATTATTGGATACTGTAGGACAGTTGGTAGGTTTACGACGTAGGGTAAAGGTAATTTAATGAGATTTGGTTTAATCCTCCGATCACGACACCATTCTTCGAGGGCTGTGGTATAGGATTGGAGATTTTGGGATGCTATTAAAGGGTCATTATTAACTGCGAGCATACATGTGTCATCGGCGTACTCGGTGAGGATAGTGTTAGAATTAGTTGGGATGTCAGCTGTATAGACGGTGTTATTAGATGGGACCCAGGTTACTACCTTGAGGAACGCCAGCGGACTGAGAATGGAGAGGTAAATAGGAACCATTGTAGTTTATTTCGAATAACCTATCAGTGAGAAAGGAAAGGATGATTAGAAAGTATGTAGGAAATATGAATTTACAGAGTTTGTAAAGCACCAAAGTCCCGGGTGCCAGCCTCGATCAAAAGCCTGTACTACATATAAAAAGACTTCCGCGCTCTATGAAAACTAAACAACCTGCACCACACGATGAAATTTTATTTAAATTTAAGTATACAAAAAGGCCAAGTAGATTAATTTATTGGTCTAGCCAAATTTTCGCCCATTCAGGTATCATGAGAGCATTATTTTACAATAAAAATCAATTGGTGTTCAACTCCATACATACACCTCGCCATGGTAACTAAACTAGATTATAAACTAAACTAGTTCTAATTTAGTTATCATGACGAGGTGTAATAGAGTTGAGCACCAATTATTTTTGTGAAAAGTTGACTAGATCAAAAAGTTAATCTACTTTAGACTAAAATGGCCTTTTTGTGTACTTAAACTCATAAATTGTGCCCTCTCTTTGGTATTCTGTTTTGTTTTCTGACTTTTATATGAAGATAATACGTTGAGAATATTTTATTTCTACAAAAATAAATAAAATGCTTGTAAACCCTGTAGTTCGATTGAGATAACGCCTAGGATTATTATTACCTATATAACTCAATCCATCAACTCTGATTATAAATATTATATTTATTTTTAATCCAAAATATACATATTTTTTGTTATAATCAGGATGAAGTCTCGTTAAAATTCATTCGGTAATCAGAAATTTATTATTTTGAAAAACTCAAAAGTTTGATAAAGAAACGTTATAGAAAAAAGTGTTGAATCAAACGCCTTTCTCAGTTTTCGAAATAATCCAATAATTTACAGAAATTTTAGATACCATAGTAATGTTGCCGCCGTCCCACTTGATAGATAGAGTTACAATGTTGTTAAGAATTACAATGTTCAACCTGCAAGTCCTCTAGATGGCTTGAGTCTTCCAACATTTTCTTATTATGATATAAATAAATTGATGAATGATAGATTACACAATTTTCAGAAATGATTATGACAACCAATGTAATTCTAGTCGGCAGTTAAGAGTTTTATTTCACTAACGCTCTTAAATATTAGATCTACCTACTACTAGAAAAGTTTTATCGATTTTTAGAAGGTTCAAGATATTTTTTGAGAACATGAAACATGAAACATGAGAACAGAGAAATTGCGGAAAGGTTTGATTCAACTCAACAAACCATTTCAGACCATATTTGGAAACTATTCGAAGTAGTACAACATCATAGCATCATCAACAACTCTGCCATTGAAGTTCCGATAGGAATTCGAGAATCAAAATAGGGATTCGCTACTTCGTGAAATCCCCTTTCTTTTGGAACCTAATTCGTCAAAACCCATCGCTCCTGAGAGCCAGAAGATATCCATAGTACCGTATGATATTGATGTACGATAATTTTTAAATAATGTAAATTTTCTGAGTGATTTGACATAACAATTAATATGGAATTAAATTATTGCATAAATGTTACTATAAAATACTATATGCGTACTTTTTATTAATTATATATCTTTTTTAATGATCTAATGTATGATAATCAGCTGATCATCTCAGGTTACGAGGATCAAATATTTCTTCAATAATTCATAATTTTTGTTGAATTTATCCTACACTTTCACATTTTTTTAAAAAAATTATATTGCAAAAAGATAGTTGACCGTATGAAGTAGATTGTTGGAAGATAGTCCGGGTGGCGGTCAATGAATGTATCAAAATAGTAAAAAGAAAACTATTTATTGCTAAGCAACAATGAAAAAAACAAGATACAAACATTTTAGAATTAACACAGCATTAAAATAAAAATATTTCCTATGTTCATAAAGTATATAAAAAAAATAAAAATTAAAATATAAGTAAGTATATAAATGGACTGCCTGGATGTAGTTCATCTTCATGTATATACTTTCTAATATTCTTATCTTTAATTCTTTTTTATATACTTTATAAACATAGTAGTTGTTTAAATAAATAAAATTTTATCCATTTTAGTAAAACATTTTTTATTCCTTTATACATCCTTTTGTGATTATAAAGGATAAAAATTTAATTTATTTAAACAATAGTAACTTTAATTACGAATTAATTAAATTAAAAGAAAGTTTAAGATTATAAATAAAATAATAATTGTTTCTTATAATTTGTTTATTATAATGTTTTTTATACAATATAATATAGTTTAATTATAGTTTAACATACACATGTTATGTGTTACATGGACTACATGCAGGCGGTCTATTTATATACTTCCTTATATCGTCATTATTAATTTTTTTATATATATATATTTTATAAACATAAAAATTGTTTTGAAATAATTTTATTTTAATGCTGTGTTAATTCTAAAATGTTTGTATCTTGTTTTTTCATTTAGCCCTGACGAAGCCCTGCAATTTGAGGCGAAACGGTGGCTAACAATAAATTGTTTTCTTTTACTATTTTGATACCTTTACTAACCGCCACCCGGATTATCATTCTACAATTGTTTAATTTATTATTTATTGTTTCTTGAATAAAAATACTCCTGTTCAGATTCCGTTCACAAATGACAATAGTTCGTTCAAGGGACAATACTTACTCAAGGGAACAAATCCCGACAACAAAAATAAAATCTAATCTCCGCTAAAAGGTCGAGGCGAATAGAAAAGTGTGCTGCCCTCACGTCCTCAGAGGTAGTTAAGACCTGAATTTTAATTAGGCTATCATTGTTGAACAAAGGTAGCAACAAAGGGACCTTGAACCGAACAACAAAGGCTACTCGAGCCCAATTAATAGCCACAGAGGGGCCGCTAGAGCGGCTAATTCCGATTGTTGCTCCCGCCGAGACGACAATGTTGCTGCCCTACCGACTTCTGTCTCTGTTTGTGCTCGGGGACAGTTATGCTTTGCGAGCGGCACAAAAGCACTCATTTGTGAAGAGCTACTTGTTATTATTGTTATTCAAGGACTTCAGTTGTTTTGAGTTCATTTGTTTTCTCCAAGGCAAACAATGGTCGGCCCTCGTAAATATATTTACGGCTGTTGGGTGTCAATTCAGTCGAAGGAATCAATTGGACTTAATTTCATTCCTTCAAAAAGAGGCAAAACAAGAATAAATAAATAAAGTACCTCCATAAAACTTTAACCGTGTTTTCAATTCTTGTTCTAAAAGAAACAGTTAGAAATAAAAGACGTCGGTCTACGTTATTTATGAGTCTCTAATTCAAGGGTAGCTTTTTTGTCAATTTACTTTTTAAAGAATCAATTCAATTTTCAATAGCAATGACTCTTAGTCAAACTTTTAATAAGTATCATTGCAAAACAAGTGAACATTAATAAATTCTGCATTTAAAATATTTTTCTTATCAAATTTAATTGTTACAAACATTTTATTATTCTGTCATTTCCTTCTTTTATGTTAATTTACCCCACCGACTTTCCTATATATTGTAATAAATATTTCTATTTATTTATTATTTGTATAAAAATAAAGATGATCCGAGAGCGATAAACAGAACTTAAATAGTAATTAAACTATTCATCGTGAGTCAACGTTTTGCCCCATTTCATCAGAGCTAAAAAAAGATACAAACAACTAAAATAATGTAACAAAGTATGAACATAGATGACATGATATGAAAGTAAAATAAAGTGTGGCTAAATATAATAATAATATTTGAAAATTTACTCATAAAAAAAAGAGTTTTTATTTATTATTTATTTTATTTGTTTTTATATAAATATTAACATATTTTAAATTATATTTAGCCACACCGCAGTTTACTTTTATTTCATTTTATCTATTGTCTTGCTTCGCTAAATAATTTTAGCTGCATAGGATACTATCCTTTTCAGCCTCAATGCAGCCCTGCAAACTGTAATGAAACTTTGGATCATAATAAATTGTTCAATTAGTATTTGAATTCTTTTGATCACACCTAGGTCATCTTCCTTTTAAATATTGCACACAATCAATCTTCCATTTTTAGGTTTCGTTTTTAGAAGGGAAAGATGATTTAAGATGAGAAAGTTTTGAGATAAGATAAAATATAAACCCTCTGAATTATACTTGCAGTAGTAAAGTATTTCTAATAGATTTTAAGATTTCTAGCGTCGGATCTGTTCCTATAAAATCTTTGAGCTGATAACAGAAAATGAAAAAGGAATAAACTGTACTAATAGAATTCATGAGCAGTCTTGGGTTTTATTGTGATTATGTGTCTGAGATTTTATATGCCTATCCGCATAGGATGTTTCCTTTTTTTTTAAATTCATAGTACAGAGCCCTTCAGGAGAAAAAAGAGTCCGTTATTCCGCCAATAAAAACTATGATTAATCACTTGTCAAATTATGAGTCAGCGAAGCATATTTAGTGGAAATAAAAATGGTGACTGTTTCAAAACATTAAAAAAAAAATTCATTTAGTGTTCCATATCTTTAAAACTACCTACAACACTTGAAAAGCAAACAGAACACCATTCAAAGAACAAACAGAGTTTTTTACGTTCCCGAGATACAATTTTTTGTAAGAAATATTTCAAAAAAAAATTACTGAAAATACAGTAGTGGATTTATTGTGGGAAATGTATATCTCAGGAACCATGGGACGTACAGTATCTATTGGCATTCAAATAATAGCTGATTTAATGAGCTAAAATGTATTTTATGACGTTTTTCTTCGTAGGAGTAGTAGTTTTCATGACATTTGCTAAAATAAATTAACAAGATGATGATTTCTAGTTTTATTTTTTTTTTTAAACCGGGCACTTGTACTATTAGTAACATTTTATTTGTAAATTTAGTGGAATTCTGTGATTTAGTTAATTTTTTTTCCATTATACCGTAATTTACGTAATCCGTTTTCTAGAAGATGAAGGAATGAAAAAATAATTTTATTCTGGGACATATTTTCCCTAAGAATAAATAAATAGTTTATACATTAAGATTTTGGCTGGCAAGCATTTACAATTTTCTAGTAAGTAAAATAAAATTACATTAGAATATTGTCTTAACTACTGTTTATAATGTTAATCAATATATGCCTATTTATTTAATTACAATGATGCGGTGGTTTGGTTATAAAATAAGTGAAGGAATTGGTGTTGTGTAAAGGAAAGAATGGATGAGGACTGGCGAGATGGGAAGGAAATTCCAGAAGGAGGTTGCACGTTTGACGAAAGATTTGCTAAAGAAGGCGGGTGAAAGAAGGATCTAGTGTTTAATGAGTGAATGGATAGTAGTAAGTAGATCAAGGATAAAGGTAGGTTTTTTGATTTTAAGAACTTGGAATAGGAAAACACCAAGGAGATACTGCCTTCGGGAGGTTGGATAGAGCCACTTCAACTCGGTATACCAGTGGAAGACTTGAGAGCGCCTTGTTAACCCAAAGGTAAGAAGATCTGTATAGCATAGCTCTCCTCGAATAACTAATTCTACTCTCGGTTTCTACCCATGAATTTCTTATGTCCTGGGCATTAGCCAAGACGTCTAGCTATCTTTTCCTATTGTAATCGAACAATTTTATGAAATTAAAATAGTTTCTTAAAAATTCTGGGAAATCTCCCCAACATGCCCTCTAGGTACGCTTTACTAATGTTAGGGCTAAATGAAAACTGTTAAATGAAGATTGAATCCATGGTAAAACGGTTAATGATATGTATTATTTAGTGGCATACACAATATTTAAACAATTGCCAAGGTACACCACGCCTAAGAGTTTAAAAAGGAACAAATCGGAGCAAGTAGTTATTCAGTTTAAAAAATGTACCTAAAATTCAGTCTCAAAACACTCACAGTGGGAATGAAATAAGACTATTTCACAACAATAAAGTTAACACAGATTTTAGCAGCCAAAAACCTACAATAACAATATTTAGTCCTGGCCGAAAAAAACACATCTAATGAGACCTATAACAATTAATTTGAATTATAAAGTCTACTATATAATTTCCTGAACTTATATGATATAACACTTAAAACGTAATCAACTGAATACAATATAAATTCATAAAAAAATAAAGTATAGTTCTAGATCTGTTTAATATCAAATCATATTCCAAGGTGTATGTAGTATCTCCGCTTGTCACTTGGGAGACCGGAGACCCAACCGGCAGGGAATCGAACCCCGGTAATAATAATAAAAAAATTACCTCATTTTTTAAACTGAAATCAAATATATTGCCAATAGATATTTTTCTTAAAATTATTGTTAGCTTCTTTTATTAAAATCATGATATGAAGGCCCAACGTGGTAAAAAAAAAAAACTCAAATTGTAATTAAACTATTTATGGTGAGTCAACATTTGGCTTCACTATACAGAGCTAAAATAGATACAAAAAATAAAATAATATAACAAATTAACAGTATAGACAACATAAAGTAAAAGTAAACTAAGGTATGACTAAAAATGATTTAAAATATGCAAAAATTATATTAAGATGAATTAAAGAAAGTAAAAATAAAATGCACTTATACAGTGAGGAGTATAAATATATAAGAATTACAAAAGGTATTAGACAATTAATGAAAACGGAAATAATAGCAAATAAAACAGGAGATTAAAGATAGATATAAAAATACAATGAATACTAGAGACGGAAAAATATGGGAAATAGGATTTGTTCATTTTAATATTATTTTCACATACTTGAAATCATGTTTGGCTATAACTTTGAATACACAATAAATAGTTTAATGACTTTTTTTTTTTTTTCTTCTTTTCTTTTTTAACCGCACACGAGCCATCTTCCTTTAATATATTACACCATGGGTTGATTGACCAAATAACGATCTTCCATTATTTTTATGAAAGGTTTACGATTTAATTTCTTATTATTAGAAGACCAGTTAATGGTCAAAAAAGTCATACAAAACAGTAGAAAGGCTATTTATTTGAAACCAACGTTTTGAACCACGTTGTGAGGCTTCATCAGAGCTTACTTAAAAAAAATACAAACATTGAAAAGAATATGAGGACTACAATAATACACACAAAAGTCGAATTAACAGAATATAAAAAAGTAGATGAAGTAAATTAAATCAATATAAATATAAATTAATAGAATAAATATTAATAATAATAAAATAAATATGTAAATAATTTCATTGCATAAAATTTGACAGTGTAAGAAACGTAAAGGCATTGGAGACAGCACTGAGTGGTACTGGTTCCTGACAGCTAACGATAAAATACGAAAAAAAGATGCTCCGTATTAAAGAATTATTATACTAATATATATGCCATTCAAAGTTAGGAAATATCAAAATTCAGTATTTATGCTTTCTTGCAAAAGATATATCTGCTAAAAGTGTAACCATAAAGATTTATAGCCATCACAATACTTTCCAGCATAATTTACGAGTTTGAAACCTGTACCTTGCTAGAATATTTATACATTTCACATTCAACTAAAAATTCATGACTTGTATACACTTTTTAACGTCAACATGTAACAAATGGTAGTAGTAATTATAGTTGAATAGCTTGGGGCAAGAATATAACAACCCACATGAAGAAAACTGTTAAGTAGAGCTACAAAACGAATAAAAAATTTGACTAACTTTTACATAACAAAGTAAACCAACCTCATATTAACTAAAAGCAAGTTACAAATGAATTTAAATGCTATGCCGATGCCTCATGTGTTTTTCAGCAGTGAATAATGTCCTATTAACAGTATTCCAAATTCTCTAATTCCATACAATAATTCCCGAAGAATGGAGGATTTCAAATCAATTTTGCGTTTCTTCGTGAACCTATAACTTCCTACCCCACAATATCCTTAATAATCCTCTTAGCTCAGTCGAACCGATCCACTACATCTGGAATCCTCATATGAGGCTAATTCCGGTCTATACTTCCAATTAATTACAAAAGGCTCGTTTACTGTAATAAAATCTATTTCTACTCACGGATTTGAGCTATGAAGCTCCATCGAATTCTCCTCGTACCCAATCCTTGCAATTCAAAATCCTCGATACTCTTAACTTTGTCATTAATAAAATCCATCGCGACTAAATCCATTAACCGATATCAATCTTCCAATGGAAACTACTAACCACCCAGTCCCAATAGTTTATAACCTTCTCAATTCCTGGTAATCCTACTTGGCATCAGAAATGAAGATGGTCTGGATATAGAATCTTCTCATTATTTTTAGAATTGTTTTAGTTTATTTTGTTTTTTTTATTTCTAAGCTCTGTGAATGTAGTATTTGATATTGGGGAGAGGGAGGGTAGTGAGAAATTGGTGAAATAAATTTCTTTTACTGCATTTCGTGTATTTTAAGAGGAGACTGAGAAAACGGTCTGCTTTCTGATAATGGAGCTCAACTGATTTAGTGAAATCAGAATTTTTTTTTCGTAGCCCTCGTTAAAATATAATTAGTACTTCATACATATAATATATCAAATGTATTACAAACATTTTACTGAGTCTCCTCCCTTTGATTGTCTTATGGCATTATAATGTGTTGATATCAGTCCAGCTAAGGGGGTCTTGGAATTAATAGAACAATTTAAAATGATTATAATAATTAGAATTTTTTTTTGGCACCCTTCATTAATATAGAATTAGAATTATAACATTATAAATCGTTATGGGTGTCTTTTTTTCCACAAGACTTAATCAATTGTCGAAAGCAAATTTAATCATTAACATAACAAAGTCCCCCGAGGGTACTTTATATCTTTATTACCCAACCACCGAGCCGATTTGGTAATAAAGATATAAAAAAAAATCATAGGTCAACAATATGATGAATATGATTTGGTTATTTTCTATGAATGTGGTCTGATTATCCAAGAGGATATTTTTCGAATCTATGGCCTTAATTCCTGGCCCTAATTAAAATAACTGAATTTTGTCTTCGATTATTAACTTTTTCATTTCTTTTTTTTTTTTCAAGACAGCTCGATCGATATCTATATTATTGGGTTGTAAAATAAGTTGTTAGAGATTTCAATTCAATCCTCTCTAGTTTTATTAAATCATATTTACTTGTTCAATAATGTTCACATATTCTAAAAAAGGATTAATTAAAGTGCTTTTATGCAGCAGTTTCGACCGAAATTCCTTATCTTAAGTGGTATTTTACTTGCTCAAAATGGAAGAGAAAATATTTTTCGTCATTTAATGAATTTTTGTTTCCAAAAAAGAAAATACGCTGCACAGACGGTTAACAAAATTTGCAATGGGTATGGCGATGATGCCTTAGGAGAAAGCATCGTTCGTAAGTGGTTTGTTCGGGTCAGTAACGGAAATTTTGACTTGGAAGACGCAAAGCGCTCGGGTCGTCCTTCAACTGTTGATGAGAAAATTCAACCGTAGGTCACAGACACCCTCACTCTACGACACAGGATATCACAGAAACGCTTAACATATCTAATGCAAGTATCTCAAATCATTTGTGACTCATAATCGCAAAGGTATAGTTTTCCATCACGATAACGCCCGTTCTCACGTGCATTTGCAGACCAGGCAGAAATTATTGGAGTTTGGCTGGGATGTGATCCCACACTCACTATATTCACCAAACCTTGCCCCAACAGATTTTCACTTATTTCAGGCCCTTCAAAACAAGAAACACTTTTTGGAGAAACACATTGGCCAAAAATCTGAGAAATTCTGGGTGGACGGAATTAAAAAATTACCTGAAACATGGAAACATTTTATAGTCCAAAATGGGTCATATATAATCGATTAAAAATATTTACAAGAATCTGAAGTTTTGATCGAAATCGCCAGTAAAAAAAGGCTACGAACTTATTTTACATCCCAATATATCGATGAAACTTTTTATTGCTCATAATTTTTTCAAAGAGGAAATTAATAGTCCCATATTCTGGAACAATCAAGAAATCAAAATACTATATATATTTTCCGTGATATCACCTTTTAAACAACCATGCCAAGATATTCATATTAAAATTCGTTGCTTTCTCTTCATCAATCCAGATACTCGACAAATGTTTCTTAAACTTTCGAAGATCTTTGAGTCTCTGAAGTATTAAACTGATACATAAAACATACTATTATATCTGTAACCCCAGTGAATATGTGGTTAAGTCAAAATTCCTTACTTTTCAGGGGACAACTTTTAAAGTTAAAGTTAAAGTTAAACATTTATGTAAAATCAGGTGTTTGTGGTAAATCATCGAAATTTCGTCAATACTACCAAAACGTTGGTAACTTGTTACTTGTTTTACATCAATTTGATATGTCTTATCACTAATTAGATAATAGAGTTAACTAATTGTTCACCGACCATTGAAAAAAACACATCGCAATAACACTGTTTTAAAACGTTGACTGACTTAGACACTTATGCACAATGAAGATGTTGCCTCTGTGATTCTCTTAGACCACTTAACTCATTTTGACCAAAATTCGACTTAACCACATATTCACTGGGGTGACAGATGTATTATATATTATTATACATGTGAAATTTATCTGTTAGATCATCATTTAATTTACAATTTAGGGATAATTAGTGAACAATGAAATCATTATTTTGTGCTCTTCTTATGAACAAAATAATGATTGCACTGTCCAATAATTATCTCTAAATTAAAAATTAAATGATGAATTAACAGATACGTTTTATATGTATAATAATAAACGAATAATCATTTCTTATTCTTTTTTTCTTAATAAGGAATTTCATTGTGTGAGAAGGCTGTTTCATACACATCTATTTATACATGCTTTTTAAATCGTACATTTCCTTTTTCAGACATAGTGAACATCTTTCCTCGGTAGTATAGTGGTAAGTATCCCCGCCTGTCACGCGGGAGACCGGGGTTCGATTCCCCGCCGGGGAGGATATTTTTTAAAAATAAAATCAAATTTAATACTAATTGCTGTTGTTTTTAAATTATTGTAATCTTCTTTTATTAAAATCATTATTTTCATTAATGCTTTCCAAGGTAATTTCATATTATTTTGCCACAAACTTTTTATTAGAACACCAGATAGCTGAAAAACAGTTTATTTGACAGCAACGTTTCGACCCACGTTGTAAAGCTTAATGTTTTTAGATCACACCTATTATAATTCCATTAATTTAATTAATACTATATGTTTTTATATGGTAATAAAATATGAATTTTTTTTTTTTTATGTTTGAGTGTAGGATATCTTTCCTCGGTAGTATAGTGGTATGTATCCCTGCCTGTCATGCGGAAGGCCGGGGTTATATTCCCCGCCAGGGAGTTCCTTTTTTTAATAAAATAAGTTTACCTAGCCCAATGGAAAATTTTTAAAATTATGTTATATTAAATAAAAAGCCTAAGTAATTTTTTTTTTAATAGAATCGAATTCCCGACTGAATCGGATTTTTGTACGCTTTTATTTTTATCTAACCGTTTTAAAAAACTTTTTATAGAAAATTTAATAATAATCTAATAGATTTCTTAATCAAAAATATTAATTTAACCTTCATAATATCAAGCTAACTAATAACTTCTTATTTGGAAACTAAGGCTGATATGAGGTCAAATGAAGGATGGTATAGAACGTTTCACCAGTATCTAAAAACTAAACTCTTGCTCTAAATAAATAATGTATTTGTCAAATAAATTAAAGGGTTATTAAACGAAATATTTCCTAAATAATGGTTATTCGTCGAATGATTATTTTTTGAATTAATGTTAATAAAATGATATTTATTATATTAAGAATGAAGTGTAGATAGTTGACCGTAGATTAATGATTGGAGAAGTTTGTCGGGGGGTGCGGTCAGCAAGGAACAACATAGATAAACAAAAATAAATATGGTTTTGTTTATTTATGTTGTTCTTTGCTGACCGCACCCCCCGACAAACTTCTCCAATCATTTATTATATTATTATACCTGCATTTATTTATTGATATATTTTTTGGATATTTTAATCATTCACTTAAATAAAACAATTTATTTTTACAGTTATTTCGGAAATAATTATTTAATAATTACTATTTCACTATTTTCTTATTTTTAAAATGTATTTATTATTTATCAATAATACAAAATAATTATTTCCAAAATAACTACATTTCTGAAAGTATGTTTAAAGTATATAATAGTATGATTTACTGTATAATAAAATTTACTATTGTTTCAGTATTGGAACACTAGATTTTGCGTTATAGTACGCAAAAGTGAAGTGACTACATTCGGAGTGCATGGATGTTTTTAAAGTAAACAATTCTTAATATATAGTCTTTTGCTTCTTCGAGATTAGTTTTATTGTTTAAATAAAATAAATAGTATCCATAGAAGTCAATAACACTCTCTATTAATATAATTCTCAATGTTTTGGCCAACTTTGCCACCCTCAATGACATCTTAACTATAAATTTACACGTCCCATCCAACTATTAAAATTGTTTGCAGGCTATTCGGCCCATATTTAATAATTTAGTCAATTTAACTATTAGATCATCATTAGATTGTAAGAAAAGTTAAATAACATTGTTTATAAGAAGTTAAGATTATCTTGAGGATGGGCTGGTTGAGGATTTAAAATATTAATAAGGAGTGTTTAAGATTTAAATGGATTAAATTAATTTTATTTAAACAATTCTGTTTATTTCTAATCAATATTCAAATTCAAATAGCTAATTTTGATTCATCAGATTAATTTTAATAGATCTCCCAGTTTTAAAACAATCAGTGCTCCTGAAGGTCATATTGTATGGCAAGTTCTAATTTATAATAATCTAGATTTTTAAAAATAGCTTAAATATTAATGTTATTAACATTATTTAGTGCGCAAATGTTATTCCAACCACTTACTGGTCTGGTTGGTACTGAATATGTAGTGAAGTTGGTAAATAGAAAAGCGAAGCTCCACAAACAGATAAATAAGTAAACAACAACTTATTAATCATGTAAATCACTGCAATATATAATGTTATGTCTATCTCCAAAACTAACAATAATTTCAGATAATTCAATGGGATAATTTATTACCACAGCTTAGTAGGATTCCAATACATATACACTTGGTTCATGGAAAAAAAACTTTATATAAAGGATTTTTTTTTTCAATTATTATTTGAAAAATCAATTAAAAATATTTATATGTGTAAATTTTTCCCCTTAAATCAGAGATAAATTTATTTTTATACATTTTATATAACAAAATAAAAATCTGCAAACTCATTGAGACTATTGTCGACAGTCACATTGATGTTCTCAAGGGGACATCCAATTTACGATCGGAACCATTATACTCCATCATACTGACTGACAGACCTTGACGAATTGGGCAGTCAAAAGGACGAAAAAAACGAAAAGAAGAGGATCAACAATAAGTTACCGGGAGTGGTTAAGGACCGGGCAAGAAGGAGGATCTGTTTGCAGAAGAGATTGATGACCCGGTGGCCGCACTCCAAACACAGTTGCCGTCCCCACGGGCCAACAAAGGGGCTGAAGGATAATCCTATTGGGAGCCTAGTGTCAATGGTTTGCTTCTGGGCTGGTCGACCGTTTGGATCTTGTAGATGTTACATGTTCCGAGCTATGGATGAGAACACCAGTGAGTGAGCTGATGACATCAGTCGCTCAACTAATTACTGATCATCAATCAATGTTAGTTTACATTTGAAATAAAAATAGAAATATCCATTTTAAAATATATTAATTTGTAGTTTTATTTTTACATGACGACGTGTATTTTGTATAAATTGTTTTATACATAGCACATGAATGAAATGAGAAAACAAACAACAATGTTTTTTACCAGAGGGTAATGATGGAACAGGCCTGTGTAACAACTGAATGGTCTATTGTTTTCTCCCTTTATGAGTGCCACAGCTTAAAAAAGATCAAACCACGATTGTGAACACTATCATCTAAACAACCTTATTACTGGCAGTTTCATTGGATGCAAAATTGTCCATTGTTTGTTGTACTATTAATGCTGTCGATCATAGGAGTTGGCCCACGGACTCAGCGAGCCCTTAGTGTAAAAACAACTCAGCCAAAAACTTGTTTCTAGCAAACCATCCATTACATGTATTACTTTGGCTGATATATGAGGACTGGGATATTGTTGGATAAGCTTTGGGATATTGGAGTTCCAGCAGTAATATTTTTTGCATTAAGAAATTTTACGTTGTTTCTCTTATATTGCTAGCAAGCGATACACAAGGATTCAAAAAACATATTTTGTGTGTTAAAGTTGAGGGAGAATACTTTGGATCACATACATAATTTTAAAATGATTAAACTAAAACGCCTAATTCAGCTGCTTTTTAATCTTCTTTCGTAGAGAAGGTTTTTTTTTCTTATGGTTTATGGATTTCTAGGTTTATCACACCTAACTGTACCTATATGTATTCTTTCTTATATTGTTATTTCTTTTATATATTTTAAAAACAAAACAAAAAATTATTTATGTAATTCTCTCTATGTATTTATTTTAATATTTTGTCAATTCTTACAATGCTTGATTCTTGTTTTTTATTTAGTCCTGACGAAGCCCTGCAAACCGGGGCGAAACTTTGGTTAGCAATAAATAGTTTTCTTTTACGATTTTGATTCCTTTATTGACCACCACCCGGAATATCTTCCTAAAATTTACATCATACGGTCAAATATCTTCTTTTAACAGAATAAATAATGCTTGATACGAAAAAAATATATATTGTATAAATTTTCTAATTTGTAAATAAAAAACTTTAAAGAAATTCGTTAACAGAATAATAGGTGATAAAACTTTTAACTTAAATATCAGATAAGAACGAATGTTCGAAGAAGCTAACAAATTGTGGAGTAACTTCCATCCCGTTCCTTTCACGTTGGAACGTTTCCTTTTTTGTAATTATCGCCTGTTTATTTGGAACAGTTGAATAATTGAAGTAGAATAGACACAACCGGTTCCATAGAAAGCTGTGGACTTGATCAGAGGCTAACTAAGTACTTTAGTCAAGGGCCTCTTAATAGCGTTAGTGTCTAATCTGGTTAGGACTTAGTTTACTTGTCTCCAATCCTCTTAGCTCTCTTCAGGGATCTTGGAATGTTGTCAGCGTCTGTTTGTATGTGTGTCCCGGATGGAATCCATTCTAGGCTGCTATTTCTAGAACTACTTAAGTATTGGTATACTTAAAATATATTTGGAGCTTTCTTATGGATACAATTGTACAATAACCATTCGTAAAAAAAAAAAAATCCCATATCACATGCACTGTACTTAAGAGACCCATAGACAAAGGGGAAGCCATATTAGAAGAACCCGGTGGGAAAAAAAAATCAGTTATTTCACCCGTTTTTTATGACTTAAATAAAACTACGTATAATTAATAATCGAAATTGATGAGTCTGTCCAGTATAATTAGGGAGAATACGAAATGGCGGATGTTTAAAAATCTAAAAAAAAATTAATTTTTCATTTAGAGCTCCATATCCTTGAAACTACCTACATAAAACACTAGATAGCCTAATAGAGAGAGTATCATTTAAGTTGAGTAAATTTTCCAAAATATTAGCCCTACTAGGGTTTAATATTTTCCGAGTACAGTTTTTTAAAAGCATCATTTCATAGAAAAATGCACAGAAAAATCAGTAGTTAGTGAATTTATTGTGGGAAATCTTTATCATAGAAACCATGAGACGTAAATATGTCTGCCAGCACTCAAATTAAAGATAGTTTAATGTGTGATAAAGTAGTTTACAACGTTTATACGAAGTAGTAGTTTTTTTATATTTTCCAAAATAAATTTACAAAAAATTGTTAGAACAAAATTTTTATCAATGGAAAACAATATCTCATTGGTGCCATTGAATGCACAGATGTCAAATTAAAGATAGTTTAATGTACTAAGTATTTTATAACGTTTATCTTCGTAAAGGTAGTAGTTATCAGATTTTATGATATTTGCATATGTATATGAATTTCGCATATGAAATTTTGTTTCCAGCATTTCGTTAATTTATTTTAGCAATATCATGAAAACTGTCACTTCTACGAAGATAAACGTAGTAAACTACTTTATTGCAAATTAAACTAACTATAATTTGAGTGCTGGCAGATATCTGTACGTCTCATAGTTCCTATGATAATGATTTCCCACAGAAAACTCACTGACTATGGATTTTTCAGTACATTTTAATGAAATGTTGCTTTAAAAAAAAGTATCTCGGTAACTAACATATTTTAGTGTATTTACTCTACTTTGAATGATTTTCTATTAGTTTTTTATTTATATTTATTCTTCAACGACGTTTATTTAACCTGTACTTTCTTCTTCAGTTTCCGTCTGTTAGAGTTTAAATTTTGTGTTCACACATCTATTTTTCTGTTTTCTTTTTTTTTTTTAATTTCACCATTGTTACGTAATTTCTTATTCTTATCATTGTTTATTCAAGTTTATTTATAATGATACTATTTTATGTCTTCCTTCCTTTTATTTATAAATAATTTTCTTATCACTTAATTTTTACATTATATTTTCCTACCTTAATTTACCTTATTGTATGTTATTTTTGTAATGTTCTTTGTTTTTTGTTTTTTTTTTTATCTTTCTAGTCCTGATAGAAAAACTATATCTACTTTTTTGACGCTAACCCTGACTATATTCTTATATTTAAGTTTTACGTTCAACTATATATAATATGATTTTCTATTAGGTTTTGTAGTGTTGTACGTAGTTCTAACGATATGAAGCTCCGAATGAAAATAATTTCTTTTTTAACGTTCTGAAACAGCCAGTATTTTTTATTCCCCCTAAGTATACTTGGCAGACCCATCAATTATGACTAATAATTATACATAGATTTCATTGAAATAATAAAAAAATCGGGCTGAAATGACTTTTTTCTCCTTTTGGGCTCTTGTACTACTAGGTTGGCGTTTAGATTGTTAAGTTAAGACGGATGCCTAACCGAAAAAATTCAGTTATCGAATCATAGAAATTCACTAATCCATTTATAGTGGACAAGGGTGTGATTAGGGGAATAGATACTGGCCGTATAGGAGCACCTTGTCTACTATCCAACTATCCAACTGAATATATTGTTAATTTATATGAATGAAAGGGTAGGAAAAATATTTATATAAGTCCTAAAATCTGTGGGTAACAATATTAAAACGATCATAAACACCAAAATCACAAGATATAACAGGACAATGAAAAATGTATACAGAGACCATGTCTGGTGAGAAAGTAACGGCGTCACCATTGGCCTCATGGAATGAAAACTCCCCACCTTCCTTTTCTGTAGGATAACATCTCTCTCTTTCACCATATCTCAGAAATGGCCAAGAAGAGGGTAAGAAAAATGCTATCTATACAGGATGTCCTTAAACAATATTTAAGGAAGTTAAAGGAGACCTTAAAAGCAACCAAACAGTCAGACAATGGTCCGATCCTCCTTAGAAAACGAGGAAATTGATATTTCATGTATTGATAAGTCACGTTTTTGTTGAATAGAAAGCAATAAATAAAAATACATTTAAGTTAGTTAAATCTAAGTTGTTGGATTGGAAAATAGAAAGATATTTCTTTAAAAACGAGTAGATTATTTTTTTAAAATCATTCTCAAAGTTTTGTTTTTAGTAAAATTTAAAATTATTTGCAATTTTGTCTTCATCTACCATTGGACTACAGATTTAGAGCAAGTTTTAATTTATAGTCCATATCAATTAAGTTGAGCTTTATTACAGAAGAAACAATAAGGTTAAGCGAAATTTGATGTCCCCAAATTGTCAGTGCTTCCTACCAACCTAACAAATTACTAAAATAAATTTATATTAAAGAAAAAATATATAAAATAAAATACTCAAGTAGCTGCAACAACGGAATAATTCTTTGAAGAAAATAAATAAAAGGTTTTTATGAGAAATAAGTTTATTATTACAAAACGAATACTAAACGATATAAAACAAAATCTTTCAAGTGATTTTATCAATAATTTTTATCTCCTTATCGGTACTATTAAGTATTTTTATTATTTTAAGTCAATTTTTTAATGATGCAAATTGGCTTAAAATAACAAAAAACATAAATTATTGGTAATAAAATTAAATTTAATGTTAGCATTTTAATCCATTACAAAAGACATGGCCTGTTATAAGGCCTATCTGGACATAGGGAGTTGAGCTATGGGGGGCTCCACTAAACCATCGAATTCCTCCCGAAACCAATCCTTACAGTCCAAAATTAATGGACCTTATTTTGTCACAAATCAAATCATTCATTAGGACCTCAATGTCCCATATGTTGCCGATTTGGCCAGAACCAGATACCAATCCTTCCATGATAAACTACCCAACCACCCAAACCAACTCGTTTCTAACCTGGCTTTGCCTTCATTACCTAATATTCCTTGTAGGCGTCTGAAAAGAAGATGGCCTTGAGATCTTCTCCTCTAGAAATGTTTGTGAAGTTTTACCAATGGGCAGATTCTCCACATGTCATTATATCACTTATAGCAAATTTACTTAATGTATATAAATGTATTTTTGCATAAATGTATTATTGATGTATATAAATTATTGTTAATAACAATAAATAAATTATTTTAAAAAAAATGGTAGCATTTTCATATAGAAAAATTATTTGGATTCTAGGCCTTTGTAAAAAATCAATGTGACCATAAATGACAGAAAATTGTTTTAAAAAATTGGAAACATTGTGAAAAAGAATGTTTAACTTGGCTCATCGCGATTAACTTGAAATTCCTTCATGAAGTACTATAAATAGATAGTCTGGTTCTACAATAGCGGTAACAACAGCTTAAAAAAAATTCTCAGACTTATTGAGACTCAAATATTTCTCAAATGTCGGCAAGCAAAATCCCAGTCTGCAAATACTAGAACAGACTTGGGGACATTGACTAGGCCTAGCCATGAAAACTTTTTTTTTTTTAATGATATATTTTAACTCGAGTATACACCAGGTTATGCAAAAACGTAAAATAAACATTTTATTATCAATAATTTTACTTGGTACAACTCGGAGTTTTTCTTTAATTAAAATGTTTCTTGGTCAATTTTTTTCCTTTCAATTTTGACATCGTATTTAGTAGACCATTTTGTATAGCAACAATGTCGATTTTTTAAATATATTTTATATTTTGCTTTTAAAGATTTTTTTTTTTAATTTGATCGTTATATTGATTATATGTCATTGATTATATTGATATCACGTCCACTAGTTCCATTTTATAGCATTTTTATTATATTCTCAATCAATTATATTGTATAGCTTTGAAAAGGAGTTATCTGTTTCAATTTTTTTTTTTTCGTAATCTCCTTTATTTTTATACTTGGGTAATACATACATAAATACGTACTACATGATATATATACATCAGCAAGATATTGTTTTTGATTGTCTTGTGGATTATAAGGTTAGGTGCAGACTCTGATTAAGGTAGCTAATAACATTTAGCTAACGCCAGTGGATTATTGGAACGGGGCAGAGCGTTCCTCTGGATTTGTTTCTATGCTATTTTATTATACATTAAAATACTAGATAATGGTTTATTGAAGCGAGAAGCGACTAGGTTGAAGGCTGTGACACTTGCAGTTTACAATTCATAAACTTACATCGGGTAATACTAATAGATCTAAAATATAATTATTTTCATACAGATCAAAGAAATGAACAGAATAATTTAGATGCCTTCATTTTTTTTTTAATTCGTACTATTCTATCCTTTCCCTAGAACTCAGTTATACTGAGGGACACCATCTACTCCCTTTGTATTAATAGGTAATATTTAAATATAATTTCACCACGTATTTTAAATTAACTCCTCACACTCTTATAATTTGTTTTTATTATAAACTAGACAGTTTAAATCTCGAGAGATCCGGGCACTGATAAAATTTAAGCAATACTTAATTTGAGAAGATCCCAAAGCGTCTTCCGTTATGTGGATCCGAAAAAAGGTCTTTATAATTACAAAGTTTTCAAATTTATTTTGTGAGTTCTAATAACTGTCCAGAAAGGTATATAAATATTTAAATGAATCAAGTAATAAACGTGCTCAGATATCCTCTAATGCGACAAATTTCTATTTTACATATAAATTAGCACTCATCGAATGTAATTTGGGAACATGGCAATGGCTAAAGAAACGAACTGTCAATAAAACCTGATTCTGGACCGAGGGAGAAGCGGTCGGCTGAGAAGCCGCATTGTAAGCACGGAAAGAACCCTCACAATACAGCCCCTGAGGGCAGCTTACATTACGGCTGCATTATGGTGGGGCGGCCCATATGCCGCAGGGGAAATAGTCCAGCATATGCCCCAGCACATAAATTGCCTGTGTCAATTACTCCGAGGATAAAAAAGAGATTGGTTCCGTATTATCCACTAGATAAAACCCTCACCGAATATTTATAGGAGCATTTTTATTGCTTCCGACTTTTGACAAGGCAGCGAGGATTCGATTCGCTAAGTGTGCTAACTGGAGTGATCAATAGATTTGTTATCCGACAAAGAAATCAAAAATGTCGCTCGTTCTATCTCGAGTGTTAATAAAATCAAGGTGCAACGGTCCGTATGATACAAAAAAACTGGAAAATCTTGTGTGACATGTTCTTCGCTAATACAAAAAATACATGCTGAAGCTAACTTTGTAACCACTAGAAACTTTTTTAAGTGCAATGCTTTATAACAACAGGCCAATAGGAACTTTTATCGAAAATAAATTTCTCCTCTATTATGAAGCAAAACTTTCATCGTAGAAAGATTAGGTTCAATCTATCAGACATTGATTATAGATGTTGTAGTCGCAGTAATCTTTTAAATCAAGTGTTGGAAGGGTCTTACACAAAATTTAATGAGATAATAAAGTTCGTATCCTTAGCCCCATCCTCTTCACCAGCGGTTTCCAAAGTGGGTGTCACGGCCCTGCGGGGTCCATCAAGCGAATATCACTTTAACAAAATATTTACAAAAAAAAAGAAAAACAATAAAATAGCGAATATACAGTGCATTCCAGTGTTTACTTTGTACTGTTTCTCGTATTTTCCTACATACTCAACCGCTCTAACCATTGTTATGGCGACATTTTAATATTTCACTACAAGGGTGCCTCAAAATTTTGTTTTCTCAAGAAAGGTGCCATTGAAAAAATGTTTGGGAACCACTGTTCTATACAGCTGACATCTCAACCAATCCTGACACTATCCTTACTGTCACTGTCCACACTGTCAATAATAACCTAATAATTGCATCCCAAAGTCTCCAATCCCACATCACAATCCTAGAAGAATGGTATAAAAATTAAAGGATTAAAAAAAATCCCATCAAATCACCTTTACCCTTTACAGTAATCACAAATCTTGGTCTATATTCAATACAGATATTAAAATATTACAATAAAGATTTTAATCTGCCGCCGAAAAAGGTTGGGAACGAATTATACACAAGAACGGAGTATAATAAAACGTTAGATTATATCGTAGTAGATGCAGTATAAGGATTATTCAATACAATCAATCAACGATACAAAATTATTTAATAAGAAAATCCAGGAAAAAAAAATATATAGTTTTAAATTACTCTCTATAATGTGAAATAATTAATTACTAACTATAATTAAAATTTTATGCGGCTGCCACCAATTTATTCATGACACAAAATGCATTTTATAGGTTTTATTATATAAAAAAAATTCCTCCCCGGCGGGGAATCGAACCCCGGTCTCCCGCGTGACAGGCGGGGATACTTACCACTATACTACCGAGGAATTAATGGAATATTATAGTTAAATTGGATTATAATGAATTCATTTTATTGAATTAAACAATTGGTTTGAAAACAATAAAATTATACTAATCTCAATTATGATCAATATCAAAAGTGTTGATATATGATTGAAAAACAAAAATCCTAAAATAAATACAATGATTAATATTTTTACATTTTAAAATAGTAATAACGTGATTTGTCACCGTTAGATATGTCAGGAGATTAGAAAAAAGGTTTCAAATTACAACTTTGCTTATTAGATTTTTTTGGCTAATTTGATTAATTGGTTAAGGTAGTTAGATTGCAAACAAAATTGTTTCTTGTCCCATTTACTTTTAACCTTTCATATATAATAGAATAATAGGATTGCTACAATTAAAATATGCGTGATAAATTGCTGTCAACTTGAATAGCTCTACGAAGTGTGGTGAAACGTGAGAAAATAAATAGTTGTTAACTATTTTTGTTCTTTTTTAACGCAATCCTGACCTTCATCATATGTAAATCATATGTTATTTGATTCTATGCATGGACTGGAGAGGAAAAGAATCGATAAGAATGTATTCAGAGTTATATTTAGGAGGAAAAATTCACCATGTAGATCTGTGATTCAAAAACAGTGGTCCACGGAAAATAAGTACGTCAAGAGACCCTTTGGGGTTCAGTCTAAAAGACCCAAAGAAAAAAAAAGTTTGTTCACCCTCATTTTTGATAACTTTAATAAAAAATATAAACAGTTAAGAGTCAATTTATATCACTGCAACAATAGTTAGGGGGAATAAAAAATAGCGGCTATAAAAACCAGAAGTTACAAACGATTCTATCTTTTAGTTCTTTTAAAATTGTACAGTTATTACCATGGCTATACAATGAGTAATGTTAAAGTCATAAAAAATAAATTTTAAAGTATTAAATATAACGCTTAAAAAAAAATTTGTTTTCTAATAAAACCTAAAATTTTCGCTTATTTCTCATCCAGCGCTCCATATCCTTATAAAAACCTTCACCACTTAATAGAAAATTATTTAAAGTAGAGTAAATTCTCTAAAACGCGATTTAAATTTATCCTCGTAGGAGTAGTATTTTTTATATTTGGTAAAATAAATTGATTTCTAGTTTTTCGGACAAAATGTCATGGGCGAAATTGATATTCACATGCAAATATAATGAAAGCTACTACCTTTATGAAGAAAAGCGATATGAACTACTTTATTGTACATTTATTTAATAATTTAATTTTTATATATTAATAATATAATATTTAATAATTTAATTTCTAGCAGACATCTGTGCGACTAATGGTTCATGAGATATAGTTTTTCATAAATCAAAAATATTGTTCCATCAACTAGAAATCAACATTTTGTGAATTTTTTTTGGAAAATATCATGAAAAACACTATTCCTATGAAGATAAACGACATAAACTACTTCACACCACATTAAACTAGCTTTAATTTTAGTCCTAATAGACATCTATACGTCATATAGTTTCTGAGATAGAGATTTCTCAAAATAAATTTACAAACTACTAATCTTTCAGTACATTTATAAGAAATGTTTCTTTTTAGAAAGATTTATCTCGAAAACTATTGAGCGTAAATAGCTCTATAATATTTCAGAAAATTTACTCTGCTTTAAATAATGTTCTCTTTGATTTCTAGTGTTGGTAATTTTAAAGATATAGAGCTCCGAATAAAAAATTAATTTATTTTTTATCGTTTTGAAACAGCCGTCATTTTTATTCCCTCTACCTATACATGGCAGACTCATCAATTTTGACTGATATTTAATTATATGTATAATAAAGTATCGTTTTAAAAGTATTGTTGAGCCCTCACTTAACTACGCCGCAGAAACCTAGACAATTAACCCAGGACTCTACTCCAAGCTACAAGCGACAGAGATGGATTTCTGGAGGAGATGCTTGAGGATTACACGCCTGTATAAAATCAGGAATGAGGATATCAGAAGCAGAATAGGGATTACCGAAGGAGTTCCGGAGAGGATTGGAAGGAGCAGACTGAAATGGTATGGGCACTGTCAGCGGATGCCAGAACGTAGGTGGTCGAAGAGACTTCTGAAACGGGAACAACCAGAAAGACGGAGGAGAGGAAGACCCCGAAACCGGTGGAAGGACTGCGTGGAGGAGGACATGGTCGGTAGGGGACTTGAGGAGGAAGATTGGTGGGATAGAGAGAAGTGGAGGACGCTTAGACTGGCAACCCAATGAGGGAAAACCCCTGCAAAAGTAAAAGTAAGTGTATAATAAACATTTAATTATACAGTAGTATGTTCGAACAACAATCAACATTTTGTGAATTTAGTATAAAATATGAAAAATACTACTCCTATGAAGATAGACGTCATAAACTACTTCAAAGCACACTAAACTAGCTTTAATTTGAATGCTAGCTAGTTTCTCTGCGCCCCTATTAATCAATTTACTAACTACAGATTTTTCAGTACATTTTTTATGAAATGTTGCTTTTAAAAAAATAATAGTGTCTTGGAAACTATAGAACGTAAACAGTTCTTGTAGGGCTCATATTTTAGCAAATTTACTCTACTAGTGTTGTAGGTAGTTTTAACGATATGGAGCTATCTCTGTCAGTAAGACTTGCGCATGAGATTCATAACAGTAAAAATCTTTTGTGAATTCTCTTTCGATTCGTAATACAGAGAAAGCTTGTTTTGCCATTATTTTGGCCTTAGCCTATAAGAATAAAGTGAAAATCTTACTGTAGAACTCTGAACATTCAATTATTTCTGATATATGATTTTTTCATAAGCCAAAGGTTATTTCAAAACGGCGAGAAATCAAAATTTGTGTATATATATTTTGGCCAATTTCATGTTATCTACTACCCCTAAGAAAATACTAAATATAAACTATATTATAGTACACTTGACCTGGTTCAATTTTAGTACTAATAAACTTTTGTACTTTTAATGGTTTTTCTTAAACCATTTAAACTAAACTATTAGAGTTTAGTCCAAACCACTATAAATCAACATTTTGTGAATTTATTTGGCAAGTATTATGAACTCTACTGCTACGAAAACACTGATAAATACTTGCAGTAAAATACATTTAACTAGATTCAATTTAAGAGCAAATAGACTTGAGTACGTTTGTTTAATGATTCTGAGATATAGTTTTCCCAAAATAAATTCACTAACTATTGATTTTCGTTATTCCGTTATTAAATGTTGCTTTTTGAAAAGTTTATATCGGGAACTGGGGAACGTAAACAGCTCTATTAGAGCTCATATTTTAGCAAATTTACTCCAATTACTTTTTAATGTATTTTTGGTAGTTTTAAAAGTATACAATGGGTAGTATTATTCTGAATGAAATATGAATTTTTATAACATTTTAAAATTACCGCCATTTTTTCTTTCCCTTTGACTATGATCGGCATAGTCATTAATTTAAACTCTTAACTAGACATTGTTTTCAATTAAGTAATCAAACAATTAAGCGAAATAACTTGTTTTTTTCCCCACGAGCTTGAACAGCACGAAGAGGAATTATTGATAGAACTGTTCAATTGTTTATCTTTCCTGATGTTTGACATCAGTAGCTAGTATTTCGACAAGCTTCAATTCGTGAGCAAACATGTGTACGTTAAATGTTCCCTGAGATACAGAGTCCCATAATAAATTCACTAACTATTGATTGTCTTTATTCTGTTATTAAATGTCGTTTTGAGGAGAAGTATATGAACGTAAACAGCTCTATTAGAGCTCATATTTTAGCAAATTAACTCTATTTCAAATTATGTTCTATTAAGTTATGGGAAGTAATGACATATAATTTTTATATTAAGTTTATAACATCTGCCATTTTTATTTCCTAGAACTATGATTGATAGACTCATTAATTTTAACTCTTGACTATATATAGTTTTCATTAAAGTAATAAAAAATTTGAGTGAAATAATTTGATTTTTTTTTTTCACATATTCTTAAACTAGTTGGGCAACGAAAGATCCCAGTAGTACTTATTTTGTGAGGACTAATTGCTAGAACTGGTTATTAGTAGTTTTAAAATTTTTGTGAAAGTTTTTAACAAGTCAATTCTCTATGATGCATCGAATTTTAAACTTTATGATTTACGACGGGGGACCCCCCTTTGCTTTAAGGTGGGAGAAAGTATAGTTAGATTGCTGAGTTAGTGGTTCACAGACCTCAAAGAGTTGGGAGCCAGGGATGTAGACCAAGAAGTACATGGGAGGATATATAAAATTAAAATTTCAGCTATTTACTGCCACTTACCTGTGTTTAATACATCGAAAGGGAAAGTATTACAATCATGAAAAATTTAAAACGCACTAGTTTTAAAAGAAAATAAATCATTAAACTAAAAGAATTAAAATGAATTTTAGCATTAAGTCTAGCTCTAATAGAGAATATTTTGATTAAATACACCTTGTTTAAATAAAAAAAGTATGCTGATATTACTTATTTCTGCACAAATGAAAGTATTTTTTAGACAATACTTGGATATTAATTGACAATTAACGAGACATATTTGTACTTGCAGTTTCAGCATATATGCAATGCACATATACAATGTCCAATCGGTAAACTGCGCCCACTAATTACTAACAGACGGTATGAAACTTCAGAGGATCGCCAAGTCGCTAATGACAAAGATCAAACACTAACTTCGGGGAAAGTTTAATGCCATTCTATATTAAACATTGATATATAATTCACTTAGGGTAGATGGAATAGTACTAGGCACTTTATTATAAATGTTTAAACTTTTTTAATGAATTATTCTGATATAGGTTTTTGCACTAGTAGCATTCGTCATAACACCAAGGTCCCGTTTTATAATGAAAGTTAATTAACTAAAATGGATTAAATAAAAACCTCTAGCCTAATATGATTAGTTTGTATTTAATCATGAAACTGAGCCTAGAATGTACATATATTATTGATATGTACAGGTATTTGACTTATGATGAAAATGTTTTTATTAATTGGAAGATTATTAATTGACCGTGTGTAAAGATGAAAGGAATATGGTCCGGGTGCGGTCAAAAAAACTCAAATAATAGAATTTGAGTTTTTTTGACCGCACCCGGACCATATTCCTTTCGTTTTTATTAATTTATAGTTTTATTTATAAGTTTAAACTTGTAAATATGTATATTAAGAGTAGTTGTACTTTTTTCATTTTTTATTAGACGTTAGTCACCTTATGATTTATAATATGATATATAGTTTTATTTTATTTGTTCTACTTATATTTTATATATTCTCTTAATTATTATTGTTTATTTCTTATCTTGTCAAATTCATAATTATAATTATACTTATGATGTTTTATAATTTCATTTTTATTTTGAAAATCTTATATTTTACTCTAAGGCTCTAAATCATAATTCTAACACCTGTAATATTACTCTAAAGGGATCAGTCCCAGGATAAATAAACAATATTATTATTATTTTATGGTATTTTTTTTTTAATTAATAGAATAATGTATTTAGTTTTTCTATTCCTACAAACTCTAAGGACCTGGGTTTGAACACGGCTGTGGCTGATAATCATTTTCTGTTTCACTGGAGCCGTAAGCCTTTTGGGTTCTGGAACCTGGAAAAATCTGGCGGACGAGCGTGATTTTGACCTTTTCCATCACCTTACCGGACCGTTGTAACATTACTGTTGTAACTGTCTTGTAACATTACTTCTTCACAAATTACAGCACCCCTGACTCTTCGTGGGTTGTAGCATTACAGATTTAAATTTTTAGTTTGTCAAAATATCATAGGCTGTGTTTTTACAGTCAAGTAGGATTATCATTTTTCACTATCCGAAATTATCATCTTAAGTTTCAATCCTTTTTTTATAAATAATATGCGTAATCCATAATACAAACCTTAAACAATACTAATTTACAATTTGCTATTATTTATTAATTTATTAAAACTCCAGTCTGCCACAATTTTAAAAACCAACAAATAATTTTAGTCTTAATTTAATACTACTAGATAAGTGATCGAAAATAAGCATTCGTTTAAAAAATAAAGAAATAGTGCCTGCTAAAAAGTATCTAAGTAAAAGTATTTCAAGGAACAATTTCAAAGAAACAAATGCTATTTTCTTAAGAAATCACATCTTATTTCATGAAAAACACATTAAGAATCACCAAGATCTTTCAAAAATAAAAAGAATTCACTATTTTTTCACATGAAGCACAAGTGAACGTTTATAATGATACAAAATTTGAACAATACAAATTTTGCTTGTTATTAAAAAATTATTGCATCAAAATTTGAAAAAATATTTATAAAAATAAAAATAATTGTATTCTAAACTCGATCAATAATTATTCGTAACTGGTAAAGAACAAGTGAACCTTTAAATTGAGTATAAATTATTTTATTTATTTTTTTTTTTTTAGTTTTTAAAGCCTAATATTTTATATTTTAAATAACAAGTACAAATTAATGATACATATATTATATTGCTGTCCCAGTTCAACAGTGTAACATCTCAAAAAAATTTTATTTTAAAGTTTTTTATGTTAAGTAGCAAAACTGAAAATATTAACTAAGAACCTCAAAACAAGAAAAATATTTCCTCTGAAGGTATGTCCGCAAACGCTTTGTTTAGGAGAGATTCACTCCTAAAGATTTTCAGTGTTATGATTATTTACGTTATATGAAATAAATAAAACCTATACATTTGTTCTAAGTACTTTAATAATTAAATGTAAACATTGAGATTCATATTAAATGTTGTTCAAAGTGAAGATATGTCCGCAAACGCTTGGTTTAGGAGATGGATTAGATAGAATACTAATATGCTAATACTTTTATCCCAAACTGTATAAAAACTATTAGCAACATAAGCAATAATACTATTTGGAATTAGCATTGGGAACTGTCAATAACATTTATCAGTTTATAAGAGGCTTCCGCAGAATACTCATCATTACGCCTTCAATTTATACAAATGGTGAATAAGCGTGAATATGTTACGGTTTTTATTTATTTATTTAATTGCTTCGACCATTATAGGCCATTTACACTGAGTTTACAAAGTTAGTAGATAACAATTGACATATTAACAAAGTTACAAATTGAGAAAGTTACATATAATTACAAAGTGAGAAAGTTACAAATTAACAACAACAATTACAAGTTACAAATTTACAATAACAATTGCATATTTACAATTATGATTTACATTTTTAAAAGTTGCAATTAGATTTGAGGTAGTTAGTAAATTGCTATAATGAATTTTGCATCCACTTATCTATTGCTGGACAGTTAGACTATATTTGATCATAAATATTAATGATTTTTAGAAAGAGAAAAAGTTTTGTTATTGTAGTGGAATCTTCTCTCAACATATCCTGTAAATCTGAAGAGAACCGATGTGGTTCGTGAGCTATACATTCAATGAGAATATCCCTAATGGTAAGATCGTTTCCGCAGTAGTGACACGTCGGTGCATTTTCTCTTTTCATGAGATGACCGTCGGTGAGTCGAGTATAGCCTATCCCAAGACGGGTTAATACCACATCTTCTCTCCGTAGCAGATTCAAGTTTCTGGTTGGACGTATCACTGTCTGTTGGACCATTCTTAACTTGTTTTCTCTGATGGTGAACCATTCATCTTGCCACTCTTGCCATCCAATTTCTTTTATCCATGAAATAACATCTTTGCATATTGATGATGTTACGACTTGCCCTATCTTTATAGCTAGTCTGGCCTGCGAGTCTGCCTTTTCATTCCCAGTGATCCCACAATGATCTGCAGCCATAAAAACAAGACCCTACAATCCATGTTGTTCAAAGTTTTCAAATGTTGCTTCAAATCTATTATTAATGGATGTGTTGAAAATGGATCTTGTAAAGATTTGAGCGTGGATTCCGAGTCAGAACAGATGGCCGAGCGGGGGCAGTTTAGAGGGATATCGCAAACTGCGCGATTGATTCCGAACAGTTCTGCAGTGTACACCGAACAATATCGTTGTAGCGAGAATAAGAGGGTGTGATTATCTGAAACGACAACGGTGCTTACTCCTTCGACTGTTTTGGAAGCATCTGTAAAAATGAAGTTCCAATCGTGGTGGTTAGTTTTAAATTGATTGAACTTTTTTAATGTGATAATTGGTGGTAAACTGCGAGTGAAGTAATTATTTTTGACTGTTGGGAGTGTTAACAACCATGGTTCTACCTGTGGATATTGCTTCCTTACATTTAGAAATGGAGTGAGATTTGGTTGAGCAGTATATTGTAAGCATCGGTTAGGAAAGGAAAGACGAGTATTTAGTATATTATAAGCGAAGATTTGATTATCAGATGAAGAGAAGAAATTATTTAGAGCGTGGTTTGGGTTAGATGTGATTTTGGAGTAATATTTAAGTGCGAGAATTTTTCTTTTAACTAATAATGGTATTTCAGATGCTTCCACGTGTAAATTACTTGACGTGCTGGAGCGGAAAGCGCCAGTAACTATTCTCAAAGCAGCATTTTGGATGGGATCTGGCATCTAGAGTGTTCTTTTGCTTGCCGAACCGTAGGCCACACATGCATAATTAATTTTGGACGATACAAGTTGCCTATAGAGAAGGAGTAGTGTTGTCCTATCTGTTCCCAAGCCTTTATATAGCATTTAACGATAAGGTTTTTGCAATGGTAATTCTAATACTGCCCGTCGTAAATATGTCAGGCGATTTCCGAATAGAAGATTACCAAACAAGTAGTACAAGAGCCCAAGAGGAGAAAAAAAGCAGTTATTTCACCCCAATGTTTGATAACTTAATTGAAAACTAGGTGTAATTACCAGTAAAAATTGATGAGTCTGCTAAATACAGGTAAGGGGAATAAAAAATGGCGGCTGTTTCAAAACGTTAAAAATAATTATTTTTTTATTTGGAGCTCTATATCTTTACAACTACTAACTACAATAGAAAATCTAAGAGAACATCATTTGAAGTAGAGTAAATTTGGTAAGCCCTAATAGAGCTATTTACGTTCAACAGTTCTTGAGATAAAACTTTTTACAAAGCAACATTTCATAAAAATGTTGTATGGAACGTACTGAAAGATCAGTAATTAGTGAATTTTTGAAAAAACTATATCTCAATAACTATTAGAAATACAGATGTCTATTAGTACTCAAATTAAAGCTAGTTTAATGAGCTATAAAATATTTCATGACATTTATTTTTGTAGGAGCAGTAGTTTTCATGAAATTCGCTAAACTAAATTGATTTATAGTTGTTTGGGCAAATTTCCATTTACCAAATTTATATTCTTATAGACATATGTGAGTCTTATGGGTCTAGAGATATATTTTTTCAAAAACCCAACATTTTATACGAACAACAAGAAATTAACATTTTGTGAGTTAATTTTGTGAAATATCATAAAAACTACAACTCCTACAAAGATAAAAGATATAAAATATTTTATAGTAAATTTAACTAGCTTTAATTTGAGTGCTAGCAGGCACGTCCAGGGGTTTCTGAAATAAAGTTTTTCATAAATCAAATTTTTTGTCCGAACAACTATAAATCAATTTATTTTAGCAAATATCATGAAAACTATTATTCCTACGAAGGTAAAGGTCATAAACTTCTTTATAGTCCATTAAACTAGCTTTAATTTGAGAGCTAATAGATATTTGTACGTCGAATAATTATTGAGATATAAATTTCTCAATAGATTCTCTAAATACTGATATATAAGTACATTTTTATGAAATATGGCTTTATGTATATTTCTATAATATTGCTATATCTCGGGAAATATTGGACGTAAATAGCTCTATTATGACTCCATATTTCAGCAAATTTACTCTTTAAATAATGTCCTTTTAGATTTTCTAGTGTTGTAGCAGTTTTTAATGTACAGTGCTCAGTTTTTATAATGAAAAATTAACTTTTTTTAATGTTTTGAAACTGCCGCCATTTTTTATTCCCCCTATCTACACTTGACAGACTCATCAATTTTGACTAGTAATTATACATAGTTTTCATTCAAGTAATAAAAAAATTGGGTGAAATAACTGCTTTTTTTCTCCTCTTAGGCTCTTGTACTACTTGTTTGGTAAACTTCTTATTCAGAACTCGCCTGATATATTTACGACGGGCAGCATTAGAATTACCATTGCAAAAACCGTACACAAAAACCATATCGGCTCCACGTTTCACACCGTCTTAGAGGAACTGGTAAAGTTGCAATACAACATTTAATATGAATTTAATGCTTACCTTATACATTGGTCCTGAAACACTCTTTAATATACTATACAGTCAAAACTGTAACATCTCGAAATATTTTTTTAATTTAGATTTTAAGACATATGTTTTACTATGATTCTGCCTTTTAGTGTATAGATCATACACACTCTTACTGTTAAGATTAAATGCATATCTCAATATAACCATTTTTTGAGATTTTATACATTTTGAACTGGGACTGCGATACGACTTTACTAGAATTTTCACGTTTAAAACCAAGCAACAAGACGTAAATAATTTAGTAAAAAAAGAAAATGGGTTGCATTCACTTCACTAATTAGGACCAGTTTCAAGAAGTCATGAGAGAGACGGAGCACAAACTATTTATAATTTATTGTGTTTAAATATTAATAAAGCTAAGGCAATGAGATGGTGAATTGTTTATTCAGTGAGAGGATAAATTGGCTGCTAGTTGTTGCGCTGTGAAACGAACTTATAACGAACTAAGTTTGATACAGTTCAGGCACACAATGAACTTGTGTATATTTAAGGATGCACTTATTCATCTGCTGAGCAATTTATTTATTAGTTTAACTTTATCCTCTGAAAAACAAACCCGTGTCATTTGTTTTTCTGCGAAAGCAACATATACTGCTTCATTGAAAGAGAATAATTCATTACTTACTAAATACTAATTGCATTATACAGGTCTATACGTGGAATAAAGGAACTCATAGGCTACTACTACTAAAAAAACATAAGGCCAATCTGGACATATAGAGTTGAACTTTGGGGCTCCACTAAACCTTCGACTTCCTCTCGTATCCAATCCTTACAATCCAAAATCCATCGTAAAATCCTCAATGCTCCTTACTTTGTCACGAATAAAATCATACATAAAGACCTTAATGTTCCTTATGTAACCGATCTAGCTCGAACCAGATATCACTACTTCCATTATAAACTCTCTAACCACTCAAACCCCCTAGTTTCTAATCTTGCATCCTCTTCCATTTCTGACAATCCTCCGAGACGCCTGAAAAGAAGATGGCCACGAGACCAGCTAATGTAAAATGTCATTAGAGTGCTTCCAATGGGTAATTTCTCTACACGCCTGTAACACTCCAATTTAACTTAGATCAGATTTACTAAATGTATTATAATTTACAGTTGTAAATAGCAATAAATAAATATTAAAAAAAAAGAAAAAAAAAACATAAATATCTAAAGTTTATATTAGATCCGACTGATAACTTTGATATCAAACTTGGAGTAAAATATGTATATATATATATATATATCCTGGACTATGGTCCTTATGAATATTATTAATATTGAAAAAATAAAAAACCATGACAAGAAAACATTTTTGATAGTTCATAAATATTAGACAAATCCATTAGATAAAATAAAATAAATGATAATAAATCAAAATCAACATGTTAAAATGTTGCCTTCTGAAAAATAATGTTGTTTTTTTTTAACAACCGAACACACCAAAAATTTATTTAGTTTATTTCAAAATTTAAATGTTATCCTCTTTAACAGGTGTTACAAATTTAACTTATCTACATGATATATTTCCATAATAATTTTTAAATAATAACTTTCCAAATGCGAATATATTGACTTTTGGTAGAAAACTATGCATATTTGATAGATATGCAATGCATAAAAACAGAAGAAATTATTTTAATAAAACGACTGTTATGAATTGAGTTCATATGTATATATTACAACATTAGGGCATTGTTGTGCAACTAACTCCATAAATTGAATCCAGCTGTGGCCCACAATTTTAGTAACACGATAATCGAGTATGGAGTTATTTTCTTGTATATTATTAATCACAGGTCAAGATAATCAAGTTCATTCATTCATAAAATCCTGAGCCAAAAATAAAATTATATTGATATTCTATTCCTGTTTGTTTAAAATAAAGTAAAATAAACAAAACTTGTGATGTAACATCTCTTGAAAGCATAAAAAGGGAGCATGAAATACAATCATCACTTTGATGAGCAAATTTTAATAGTTTTATGAAAACTTCTCTCGCAAATTTTACTAATTCTTTGGTTTAGCTGAAATACTTCCTACTAAAAAAATATGACTTTAATACTACAAAGAATGAAAAAAAAAAAAAATCGAAAAATCATTCTAGAGACCTCACGTCTCAGCCAACGTTTTGTAGGATATAGTTTTTTTCAGATAAAGAATTCTATTTAAATACCTCAAAAGTGAAACATAAATTTTTTAAACGGTATAAAGTTTTGCTCCTTGGTTTATAAGAAACAGCCAATTGTATCGGGAATTACAAATAGAGGAAATAGAGAATTACATTTAAAAAAAAGGTTCATGAGATTCCACTCCCAGTTACCTACAGTTAAAGGAGTAGTAACCTACAACTTGGGAAACCCAACCACGACCCGAAGACTGAAGCCAAGGCTGCTGCAGGACACCCTGTTATAAGTTCTATATTTATCAGTTCTGTTACTGTCATTCTAAAATTTAATTTTATCTTAATTTCTTTTCTTTTTTCTCTTCATATTTTCTTAAATTCACTTTCTTTTTTTTCCATTAGAAGTCAATTATTTATTTCTCTTAAATGTCATTGTTTTTATTATTTATTAACTTAACTTTTATCTTATATTAAGAATTATTATTTTAATCTATTTATTTTATCTTTTTTTTTTTGTTTAAAATTTGTATATTGTCAGGGGTGTCTTTTTGTATGAGACTACATCCCCCTGCCCCCATAATAAATTGCTAAAAAAAAATGTACCTCTTACATTTACCATGTAAGGCCCGCCATGTCGATCAGGTATTAAATAATTCCACCACATCTTGACTACGGATGCCCGGAGTATGGAGGACTATCCATTGAACAAGAAATGAGACTAAAAGGATTAATGAACTGCTTTATAAGATTCATATTTGGTATTTCTTGGCATTCTCATATCTCTCACAACTATTTCGAGCAAAGTTGGCTCTATTCCAGTATCTGAAGACTAAACCTTTTTGGCACATTAATCTTCCAATCCCTAATAACCAAAAAATATTCCTATATCATTGACCTTCTCACCATACCTTTATCCATTCACCTATTAAACACAAGATCCCAACCTGCCGATTTGTATATCCCTACCTACCATATCCACCCGTAAATGTTCCTCCTTAATATCATTCAAAAATCATTTATATATCTATGCCCTTCACTATCCATATTCCTGAATTTGGAAATAATAAACATCAATGTAAGCTTGGATAAGATGTATCTTTAGTTCATATTTTATTTATATAAATATTTAAATAGTTTTATTTAATCACGTTCAAAGTAAGTTAATGTAGCCAGACAAAAGCTATTAAAATTGTTTCAAATTGTTGTTCTTAGGGGACCAAGTGTCCCAAAATAAAGTTCGATTTTCATTTCACAAATAAAATAAAATCTTCAATTTTTTTTAAAGGGGGTGGGGGCTCGTATTATGGAATGGTCCGGAATAGCGAGGGTCAAATAACAAATGTCCACTGTATAATGAAGTTATTCCATAATTGAATAATGGTGGTATATTATTGGAAATAAAGAAGTAATTTTTTATGAACTTATATGCATGTGTCCACTGCCAACCGCTATAACCTTTATTAGGGTATCTCATATATAGAATGTTCAAGGCCTGTGAGAAGGGATGGAGTTTCCTGGGGCGAAATTCTTCTTGAATTTTTCATAAACGACCTACTTCTACTGGCTAAAATATGTGCATATGGGTTTATGGCTGAAATCTAATAATTTTATAATATATCTACGGAAGTATATTTAGATTTATACAAAAACTTTAATGGAGAAAAGAAGATTAGCTAAAAATATTGTTTTTTTTTTTAATCTATCAATGACAAATATTTAAGTAATTAATTTTATTTTGTAAAACGCATAAGTCTCTTGATTCAAAATCATATCAGCCAAATACTCTACAGTGTTAATAAAATTGTGAATTTAGCATTACTTATTAGTTAATCATATACTATTTTACTCATTTTATCATTATTATTATCCTTCATTTTATTTTTTATTTGAATATTTCACTTTTTTATTATCTGTCAACTTTTCCTTTCTTATTTAATATGTATATACAGTCTGATTGAATAGGTGCCAACTTAAAACTCGTATCCCTAGAGTGTAGTTGTAATATTTCAATACAAAGTATTTAATTTTTTTTTCACGGAACGACCTTCATACACCTTCTCTCCTCCTTTCTTTCTTTCTTCCCACCTCTTCCTCATTTTTTCCGATTGTTCCTTTTTTCTTTCTTCGGTCCACGAGACCTTTTCTCGCACTTCTCTCCACCACAAGGATATTAATTTCTTTTATTCTTCTCCCATAGTCATCCCTATCGAAACAATCTCGATCTGATATTTTCAGTCTTTCAGTTTCTTCCCTCATCTGCATGATGTACCACCCAGCACTCTTGTACCTCTCATTTTATAGATTTCTCTATCTAATCTCTTTGGATGCATCCTCACCAAATGTCCGTAGAACCTTAATCTTCTTATTTTTATGTCCGTTTCCAAATCATTTACCTCTTTGTATATTTCCTTATTAGGTCTAAACCTATAGCCTTCCTGTGTCTTCTCTGGGCCATAAATTCTTCTTTCTATCCCTAACTACCTTAGGCTGAGGAAGGTAGCGGTTTCCATTGCGTACAGTATCACCAGTTTTCCGACCGTACTGTAGTGTCTTATCATTAGCGTTTGTTGACAGGCTCTATTTATCATATAAATTGCTTGTCACAAAGCTTAATGATTCCAATCTAGTTATTTTCTCTTTTATACTTTCTTTCTCTGACCCATTGCTAAATATAATTTCCACCAGGTACTTAAATTTATTTGTTACTTTAATTCTCCCGTAATTTGATTTGTCTCCACTATTTTCTTTTGAAAGTTTCGATCTGCTGTCATTAATCCCGTTGAATCACGTGTAATTTAAGTGATTTTGGAAGAAACCCTTTCCCCACATGATAATCTAGTACAAAAGATGTTGAAGGAAAAAATATATATATTATAAAGTAGAAAATATGGTTGGCTGGTTTTAGAATGCAATGTCTCAATTTAGCAATTTAATATCAAAAACATAAATTAAGTCTCATTTATATTTTTGCATCTTTGAATTCTGCAAAATAATAAGTTAACGATTAATTTTATGTGTTGATCCAGTACTTTTATGTATGTATATAAAACAGGGTGTCCCGTCGGCCCTCTGAAATATTTGATGAAGTTAAAGTAGATTTCCAATGTAACTAAAAAGTTATTATAAACAACAGTCCAATTGTTTACAGAAAATGATAAAAATAATATATATATATATTTTATGAGGAATTACTGAAAAAAATATTTAAATTAGATAAATCTAAATTGGAGCATTGTAAAGTAGACAAAATCTGCCTTTGTTAAAACCATTTTAAAGGGGTTTTCAAGTGACTGAATTACGCAAAGTTATGTTTTTTATAAAATTCTTAATTATTTGTAGTATTCTATCAGCCGCCGACCTAAAAAAAAAACACTTTCTTTTTCAACTAGTCCACTTATATTAATTTGAGGTCTGTTACAGAATAAACTGCCTCCAGTTTACTAAAACAATAAAGTGACATAAAATTTTGTCTACCTACAAAGTGTCAGCCTTTTCAGCCTAGGGGAGATCGCAAATTACTAAAATACACTTCTCATTTATAATAAAATATGTAAAGTAAAATATTTAATGTGGGTAGAAACACATGGAATTCTCTTTTATACACTAAACTAAAAAAAATAAAAGTTCCTCCTAATGAAAGTAGTGTGCCACCAGCTATTTTAGGTGTTGTTTTATTTTAAACAATTTTGTTTTCACAAAAAAAAAAATAAATAAATATATATAGATATACTAATACATATTATTATAAGTATTGTGATATTAGAACTTGAATACTAGGAAGTTAAAAATGATGTAATTAAATGCATCACTGAATTGTGCGTGGTTATTCCTGGAATTCCCTACAACGGTTGTGAATGTGTTGTAGGGTAAACACTGGAACTCAGTCCGTGGGTAGGGGTTCGGACGGTGGTCGATTAGAATAAGCCGATTTCCAGGTTGCGTGGTTCGGGAGTCCATCCTTCAACTACTTGGGAATTAGTGACCGGCCTGATGTAGCATCAGATTATCACTACGGTCCGCTGGCCAACCAAACACTCTGTTCTAGTATATTTAACGGATTTTGTTAAAGGTGTTAATTAGCCGGTGGGGGGAGGGGGGGAATAAGTGAGGAAAAACGAACATTTTTAAAATTTAATTTATTTAGCTATATATTACTCTAGATCTGAGGTTTCCAACTTTTTTATTTTTTGGAATTCTTTTGGCACTAGTAGGAAAATGGTGGAACTCCTAAATTATCATTTAATACAAATTGAGAGTCTGAAACGGTTTTTTCAGCAAAAGGCGAGCAAAGCTAAAAATATGTACAAAATTGAAGGAAATCTGAGATGGGAAGGTTCAAAACAGTGAATTGACGTTGGATAACCGTTTCTGAATTGTTTCGCAGAACCCTTGATTCGGGAAGCACCGGTAGGGAAACACTGCTCTAGATCAGGAGTGACCAACTTTTCTGTATATAATATCTACTTTATATTTTATAATCGTGTCGCAATCGAATTGTTGTCATAGGAGTAGTCTAAGGGGGGAGAAGGGGTGTGAAATGCACACCATGTTTATACACTGTGTTTCAGTATCAGGTTCATTCCAGCGAGGTATGGGTGGATAAGTAATATATATATACAAAACTATTTTTTATTTGGTAAATCACTTATTAAGTTTTTGAGACATAGCGCGCATGGAGAAAATAAATTTCCAGACCAAACTTTTGATAGCAGCATTCCGTATATTCGTTACCAAATTTCCAACACTTTTTCAAGATAGATTTTTTACTAACTTATGCAATTGAATGTATTAAATGCAATTTTTTATGAACTGCAATGTATTAGTTGTTGTACTATGAAAACGTTGTTATAAAACTGCACAGTATGGCTGATAATTTGATTTCTATATTTCACTTTCGCGTTTTTTTTTTGTTTTTTTTACCAGGAAAATGTATCATGAAAGAATAATATGACTTACTTTTAGTATAACTATCAATAGCTTTCTGAGTACACATTGTACTAAAATACAGATATACGGCTTATCTACCTACGTAAAAAACAACAATAATTATTTAAATGGTCAAGAAGCTCACATCCAGGGGAATTAAAAGAACATGGATAATTAATAACTTATGATCCATATGAAACATGTCTGATTGCTTGAAAGTTTTGTCTTCTACAATCGCTTGAAAGTCCATCCACCAGACAATACAAGCGATCGACGATCGTCATGGCCACCCCTGCTCTAGAAGATTTAATTTACCCATTTATATCATTCTTAGCATTAGTTGTTTCCTTATTTTGCTATTCATGTATCTACCTTAGTAAATATAATATTTTATTATTGTTATTGTACATTGTATTTTATGTTTATTTTTATTATTATTCCTTAAGCTATTTATTTTTATTTAATATAATCGAATACTTATTGCCCTAGAGTGCAGAAGATTGTATTATTTCAATAAAAGGTTTATTTATTTTAAATATTGCTCTAAATTAATAGAGTAAACCTGTTCAACAAGATATTACAGTTGTACAATTTTTTTTTTTAATAATTTTATTCCTAGATTAGTAAAATAAATTTAGTTGATTGAAAATGTACGTTGGTTGTTTTGATGTTTAAGGGACAAAACATCTAGGGTGATAGCATCCAATCCTAAAATTATTACTGATAATGTTTTTATAGCTATGAAATTATAATAATAAAAATAAGGAAGGGAAAAAAGATAATTAAATTTTTTAAAAAAATTAAAAAGCAATATTAAAATAGAATAAATAAGAAAATATACATATAATATTATATGTATAATTATGTTTATAGTGTGATGAATGAATCAGTCTTGAATGTCTAATCCTGCACCCAGTGAAGGTCAGGTCATTTCTGCTACGCTAAAGGAGTTACAATGTTTTACTTCATTTTTTGTCAATTTGAGTTTACTAGGAGGACTCTGATCCCAAAAGTTATGACAGGTTCCTTAAAAATATTCTCTTTCAGCAGAAATAGAAGTTCTGACATTGCAAGAAGCATCCTGAACTGGGAGAGGAAGTGGCTCTTTTGCTGCTTATAGAAAAATCACCAGCTGCATATCTTATTACAGGTTGCAAACAATAATAAGAACAACAGTAAAAAAAAAAAATTAATAAAAATATGAAGTGAGTAGCTCATTGGTAAGGCACTGTGGTACTAATTTCAAGGACCCTAGTTTGAATTCGGCTGTGGCAGATAATTATTTACTGTCTCACTATAGCTGTGAGACAGGCCTGTGGGTTTGTGAACCCTCTAGGGTACACCTAGCCTCATAAAGTGGGTACCCTTAACAGAGTAAGAATCTGGCAGTAGAGCATGATTCAGACCAAATCACCTCCTTGAACAACCCTTGGTCTAATAAAAGCACACTTAGCCCTTCATGGGTTATAGCAGTACAGATTTAATCATTTAAAAAATATATACATATTATTCATTACAGTGAGACTTACAATAATATTTTCCCAAAAATTTATTTCCTTAGTTAACACTAATCTTCTATGAGTAGGATAAGACTAAACTTCTGAGCGAGCTGTAGCAGATTGAGAGAATTGTCTCTTTTTTTCTTTGAGCTTCACAATAGTAAGAAAAATCAATATTGTCTGATCACTATGTTATTGCATCGGATCAAAATGAATCATTAGTAGCTTTCCTGTGATGGTTCAGGTAAAAGTTCCTATAGACACTATTTAGAGGATAAATTTAAGTGTTATTGAAAATTAAATGAGAAGTAGTGTTAGAAACTTGTAGATTTGAGTGGATGGGGAGTTCGTACTGGGGACCATCAATAAGAGGGGTATAGGCCGAAAAAGGTGATAAGATTTTTGTCCAGAAGAAGGATGATTAGTTCATGTTCTAGAAGCAAGCTCCCCGCACTAGCACGAGGGAGAGAAATAAGATTAAGAGGATGAATTACATTTCATAATAAGAATGTACTATACTGTATAAGTTTCCAAGATTAGATTATGATGGAAAGTAAGTGATAATTATGTGCATGTTAATGTGTTAACATATTATAATTAAAACATACTTTGAATACATACAGTAATAAGTAATATAAAATTTTTGATTGTAATAGAAGTATTCAAAGTTACTCACTGTTTATGGTAACAGCATTAATGACCACTTCCACTTCACTTTATTACCTCCATACTCCATATAAGCTGTCATCAGTTGTCTTCAAATCAATCTGTATCCATCAAAACTAATTTATCATTCTGATTTTGTTTTTATTTAAACTATTTTTTTTTAATTTAGTTACGTTGCACTTTATGATATGTATGGGATCAAGTCCAAAAAATAATGGAGCTCAACTTAGCAAATTATTTATACATTTAGGTTCTAGAGACTAATTAGTATATGACTATTAATTATTAAAAATGATTTATAACTCATAATTCATTGTAACATAAGTCCTAAAAATGAAAGTTGAAACTAAAATTAAGGTGACTTGAGAAATAATATTAAACATAATTGCTGTGAGGCAGAAGCAACCTGGAAAATATATGAGGAAATTTTTTGTTTTTAGTATTTATTTGTTGATACTAAAAGTCGAGCTACTTGCAATAATCATTGGATTTTTCTTTTTCCTCATCTTTCATTCCCTGTTGGTAGAGATAGGCAAAAATCAGCTATAGTTGAAACTAATAGCTAATATTGCCATGGATACGACCCATATTCATGAATGAACCATTGATAAATAAATATCGTATTCATGAAAATTTTAGCTATTAGATTCAACTGTAGCTAATTTTTGTCCAGCTCTGCCAATTGGGAATATGTATTTAGATATTATTCGCATATGCTGAGTCAGTTAAAGCTGATGAGGTCAATGATCATCTCTTCCATGATCAAAAGTAGAATCAATAACCAAGAATACCATGGTAAATTTGATACCAGATAAAAAAATACCCCCAACGTCTATTGATCTGGCTGTTCCAATTACTCAAAAACTTTATATTTTGATTTTCAAATGCCTCTCATTTCCAATCCTTACAATCCAAAATCCTTCATAAAACCCTCAATGCTTCTTACTTTGTTGTAAATAAAATCCATGTTTCATGTCCAGCTGATCTAGCCAAAACCAAATTATTAATCTTTCCATTATAAAGTCCATAACCACCCAAACCCACTATTTTCTAACCTTGTTTCCTCTTCTGTTCCTGACAATCCTCCAAGGCGCCTAAAAAGAAGATGGCCTCGAGACCTTCTAAATGTTTTAGGGTGGCACTATGAGTAGTTTCTCTACATGTCTATATCATATTATTTTAATCTAACATTATATTTACTCGATGTAATTTTGTTTTTAAAGCTCAATAAATAAAAAAAAAATATTTGTATCACAATATAAAAGAAAAACATGGCAGTGGATTGTTTATCCACTTTTATTTGGATAAAAGCTGCCCGAAGACAATGGTAATCAGATAATCCCGTCAAAAAACTTGGTCTATTTGAGAAAATATAATTAGCAAATGCCATTATCACGCTATTATCAAATGCCATGTTAAATCTATTTTAACTGACCATTGCATTATTTCCAGCTTGATTGTGAACACCTAGGATTTAGTAAGTATCTGTATTTTAGTATTTTTCTTTTAAATAGATTTTATTCTAAAAAGCAAGTCTCGTTAGAATAGTAAAATATTCAGGTCCAGTAACATTTATTTAGTTTATGATCAGAGAATAATTAAACTATAAAAGATAAGTAAAAATAAAAAAAGAATGGAAACATTGATATTATAAATATATAGGTTTGTATAGATATTTGCGTAACTAAATACCAAAATCTATAACAATAAGGTAATGAGCATATAAAAAAAACATATATCTAACTATTATTACAAGTATGTGGAACATTGTCATTTAAGGAGGTTGTAAAATAATCGGTATTTAAATGAGTTTAACAATGTTATTTTATGAATTTAGATGAATATCGCATTCGGAAACAATTTAGCATGAATAACAGACTTTTTTAGGGAAGCTGTTCTATAAAAAAGAGAATACAGGTAGGTACACTGGGAACTTGTATTTGAGGAGTGAATAAAGGAAAACAATGTAAACGAATTAAGAGTATAGGAAAGCTTTTTGGCTCTAAAGAGTAAGAATGATGGAAAAGAAAGACACTTAGGATGCATTAGCATCCTAAAGCAATTGAGTCACTTTAACTAAGTATACCAACTATTGACATTGGAATGCCTGAGTTGTATCTGATGAAACAATCTAACAGTCTCTATAGTTTCGTCTTCTGCTTACAAGACATTCTATCTTTTACAAGATAACAACAATTAAAATAAGTGAGAAATCTAGGTCAATAAGGGTTTTGGAGGGAATAGAATAATAAAATCATAGGAACAGTTGGATTTTTAGGTAAATTCGAATGAAATACCGTTTTAACAAGAAAAGCTACCAATCTATTCGTCAAATCCATCAGATCTATTGATGATCAAAAATTGGATTAAACTGAATCACTACTATCTGATTCTGCTTCTATAGCTTTGATTTCATATCCTCAGAATAGATTTGTTCTGATTAATGGCTCACTTTCTTAGTGAAACTCTTGTGATTCAAGAGTTTCTAGGATTAGATAGTCAAATTTATTGTATTTCTATCATTTTCTGTTCTGTTGAAAAATAATTGTAATTTTGTTAATAGTGAGCATCTGTTGTAACTTATTTTTCATAAAAATGTTATGTTCAATAACCATGGGTTAATCCTTATTGGGTCAAACAAAGCATAACTGAATGGGAGCTTTATCATCTATGATTTTCATATTAATGATATTTGATATTAATGATTTTCATATATTTTAATAAAATTAAACTATGGTTGGTAATATTCTAAAATAGGAAATAATAAATTTTATAATTAGATTTACACATAACAATTTTTAGTATTAAGTAACCATCAGGTTAGAATGACTAAAAACAAAAAAATATATATTTTTTCTTATTGGATTTTTTTTTTTCAGAATGTGATTCAAGACATTTTTTTACAACCATAAGAACATATTGCCACCCAAAAAATAGAAATATCATTAGTAGTGTCTCGACGGCCATGTGCATAGGTTCGTGGGTGCCAGAGTGTTTGTTTCGGAACGTTATGGGCTCAATTCCTATTTGGGACAGTTAATATTTATTTCTGGTTCCAAGAAATACATTTTAACTGCTCCCACCTTGGTTAGTACGCAGCTGCAACACCAAGGTGGCTACCAGGGGTTGGCAGAAAAGACCACTAGGCCCACTTGCTGGACGAGTTCCCCCACCGGTTACCAATACCAATCATTGATAATACTCTTCTTCTTGAATGAATCTGTGTATACCAAACATTTTCTTTCCATTTAGTATGAGTGCGATTGAAATTAATGTGAATAAAAAAAAAAAATTATTTAAGAAGATATAAATTATTACTTACATTCACCTCCAGACACTCTATTGTGTTTTATTAATTTATGCAATGTTTCAGATGTTATTGAATCTTCCAACAGACACCAAAAGATGCTGAATTATAGATGACATGACATCAGGTCTAAATGAAAAAGAGAACGTTTATTTAATTTTAAACTGATTTAGTTTTTCCTTAATCTTTTATAAACTAAAGTTTAATTGTTATTGTCTTAAATAATTACTTAATTTACAGTCTTTAGCACTGTATGAAAAAAGATTCTTCTTTCATTTAGTGGTTTTATAGTTTTCAAGTTGTTTGATTATTTATAACAAAATGCTTCAAATAAAAGGATGAATAAATTTATTACATTGTATTGAACTAAATGGTGTACATTTAGAGGGGGAACATTTCAATAGAAAAGCAAACATGATATGTTTTCATTATAATTACCCATTAAAAATATTGAATCAGAAAAACATTACATTTTTAATCAAGAAATAAATCATAGCAACAGCTTAAATTCGGATAGTAAGTGATTAGAATTTGATTGTTAATTTTAAAAGAGAAAAGGTAGGCTGTTTCGTATCTAGATCTTCCCTCATAAAACTTAACATGTTGGAGATATATGTTAATGCTGGTTATGTAACGAGGTTTTGGGCTAAGGCCTGAATTGAAATTTTGTTTATGTGTGTGTTTTTAATATAAAAATAAAACAAATGTAAGTAGGTAAACAAGAACTATATTCAGGTTTTTCCTACAATATGAAGAATCACATTATAGTTAAATAAAATTTTTATTAGTATGAAATTTAAAATTAAATTAAGATATATTCACAAGTGTTATGTAAAATATATCTGTTAACGAAAATATAATTGAGTTAAATAAAATAAAAAGTTTGTTTTAAGTAAATTTAAATATTCAATGAGGGCTGTAAAGGAAGAGTCGATGGTAGTTCTAACACCATTTCTCTCTAGTATATGTAAAACATATTTTCAGCAGTTACTTTCAATTAAAGTCAATTTATTATTTAAAGCAAAAACCTAACTTGATAGTTTTAATACTGAGTTAAAGAAAAAATCTGACTTATACAACTCATTCTTATCACATCATACTCCTAAAAATTTTAATATTTTTATTTATTAACTAGATACATAAGAGAGTGGAGTGGTTCAGTGAATAAGGCGTTGGGCTACCAACTCCAAGGATCTGGATTCGAATCTGGCTGTAAAAGGAGATTATTTATTCTTCTACTGTATCCATGAGTCAACCTTGTGGGTCCACCCAGCCTCATAAAGTGGATACCCTTAGTTGGGAAAAAATCTGGTAGTTGAGCATGATCATGTCCTTGTATAACAGTTGTTCAAGAAACTTTCCTTACAAAAGTACTGAGTCCCTGAACCTGCATAAGTATGTAACGGTACAGAATTTTATTTTTTTTAACTAAAGACACCAAGTACATATATTGTAAGCTAAAATATTTTGAGATAATGTAAATCTGAACAAATCTCATTTCTTTGTAATTTAATGACACACTCCACTCTCATTTTGATTATGAATTACCAGAAGTTAATTTGGTAATAAGTTTTACATTCAATAAGTATATATTGTATTTCCATACAACACTTATCATCGTCAACTGAAATTGAAAATCGAAACTGCACAATTGAAAAATTGAAAATATTATATAAGTGTTAATATTTAACATTCATGAAACTGTATACATAATTTCAACTTACGTAGGTTGTATAACCATTCCCTGCTAAAATAACTTCTGTTTGCTTTTGCTGGTTTATGGTTTCTGTAGTATTTTTGGGAGCAATAATGCGTTTCAGATCAGAAAGTCACCCCAAAATTACATCTTACAGCTACATCAACTGTAACAATAAATAAATATATGGCATGAAAGAAGCTGTGGTGAAACTTGTGAAAGCTCTGGTGAATACTGTGTTTCGTGTTTTTAAGTACATAGTGGATAATTCCACTATGGACCTAGGAAGTCAGGTAAATTAAATCATTAACAATGAAATATAGGCAGTATCGAGAAAATGAAGCAACAATATATTCTTTGTTAGAAACCAATTGGAACAATGTCATACCATTGTACAATAATCTTAAAATGCATGAATATATCACTATTTTATAATTATGTATTCTACAACACATCTAAAATCATTTAAATTAATTAAAATATACGGTTGTATTATACCTCAAACTATTTTCAGGAAACTGATGGATTTCAAGTGCAAAACAACAAATCAATATCAATAAATTATCTATGATACTTCTTTCCTCCCATTTATATTATAAAAATGGTAAAATATTGCTAAAAAATGTTTATTTCATAATGACATTAAAACCTGCAGTTAAATAAAGGATGAAAATTATGTTACTATAGTTCATTGAAATAATATTATTTTCATTTTACCTGGCACATAATAAAGATTGCTTTGATTACAACATGTTATCATTAGGCACATAACTGTAATTATTGGAATTTTTAAAAGTTGTATCATATGAAAACAATAAGTGGTTCACTGAAAAATGGGAACGATTTTCGAAAAATGTTTACCCTCTCCATTATTATTGTATAACTATAAATGCTAGTCTGTGATCATGATAAATCTACAACATTGGCTGTATATTACTTTTCAAATACCGCACTGCTTGTTTTTCATCACTATTAATAATTATTTCTTTGAAACCAATAAGTAACTGATGTTATTTAGTAATGATTAAATAAAAACGCACAGCTTCAGTTGTAATTACAGAAAATGAGAGCATCAAAGATACAAAAAAAAAAATTAGCATCTTCCATCAAATTCAACTTACCTTCCAAATATAATTCATTAATATTTATCCAAATATAACAGATTCTATTTTTTCTTTTAGACTAAATTTAAATTCTATAATTTAATAATTATAATTAATTTCAATAAACTATATTTTTACACGGCTTTTACTTAAGCTTTAATTCCAAGTATTGATTTTAAAACACCAGTAATTGTAAATTTGTTAATTTTTCAAAAGAAGAAAGCAAAATTTCGATATAATGACTTTTTTCTATAAGTTATTAAATGAGCCATTTGGACATCAGTAATGGCGCGCACTCGTCTTGTATTCAGTCCTTTTATATTAAATTTTTTTTTTTTTACATTAATATTATACTTGAATAAGCGTGGGGCCAAAATATTTTTTCTACCTAAAAAAGTTTTTAGATTTCGATTTTATGTATTTCATAAATAATGACATTTTCCGAAAGAAGAATAAAACATTTGAAATACATAAAATGAAGAAAATAGTAATACGTACGTTCATAGGCAATTTTAATTTTAAGAATAAATATAATTATATATTTCTAATCATTTAAACAGAAGTGATTAGGGCAAACGAAATAAGAAAAAAATTATAATAAAGAATATTTTGTCTATAATGTTGGCCATGATTTTTTCTCAGTGGCCGCGAAGTGAACCGAGTTAACAGGTGAGATTATTGTGTAGTTAATTTAAGTAAGTAATTTACTGAATTTCAGCAATATAAACTACATATAATGTAACTTTAAGTAGATATAAATTGTTTATCGCCATTGAGAGGAAATTAGTACTTTCTTATTTCATTTTATTTGCTATCCAAGCAACGCTAACTTTTCTACTTTTTCAATTTTCATATCAATGTGCATTTACAAGAGTTTAAACATTTTTAATGACGATTTGTAACATTTATTAATATAATATGAGAACAATTTATGATTTGCAGTTGAAAAATTAAAATTAAAACTTATTCTGATATAAAACCTATTTTACATAATTTTAATTTTACATAACCCACTATTATAATGAAAAATGAGTGTCGCCATCTTGATTTCTTTTTGCAAGAATGGAAGAAAAATTAAAACTTTTTTCTAGGCATCCATCTTTTCACGTCAAACAAAAAAGATTTTCTTTTTATTAGATTTAGTTACTAATAACAAATTTCTGTTAAAGTTTGATGTAAAAGACAATTCTGTAACTTGGCAAAAGGAAAAAAAAAGTAAGAGTAATGATCAAAGCAAGTCCCAACATGATACTCAGATTGTAATTGGTTATTTCACATGAACAAAACACTTTATCATGTTGGATGGAAAAAAGATAACCACATCGCAGATTTATTTTAGTTTGTGATTATTTTTAGCTTTAAATACAGTTATTAAATCATTAATAATTATAGAATTGTTATTTTAAAAAAATCAACTTCATTCATAATACTCCTAATTAATTGAGATGAATTATTTTCGGACACGTCCATGCATTAAATATCATGTCCAGGTTAATATAATAATGTATAGCATTAATTTAGGTTAATAAAAGTGCTGAATAATTATGTTACTTAAGAAAATCAATAGTTAATAATAGTATTTTTTGAGGCAATCACATTTTAAATTATAGTTTACGAAGGTACTAAATATGACTACAAATAATACTATCCTGTTAGAAGAAAAATATTAACTGAGGACTAACTAAAAAAAAAAAAGTTCCGTTTGAAACCACAGACGAATCTCAACTGAAGACATAACAGTGAAGTCTGCTATACAGGATATTCAATTATAGCAGACATGTTGAAGACGGTTAGACTTACTTCTGTTTGTCATTGACGTTAAAAATCTTTCTCCAAACTATTCACTCTTCACACACATTATTGTGTATCAGAATTACATTTTGCATTTACTGATAATGAAGTTTTGTTTACAGGTTTTAAAAAAATTAGGAAGGTAAACATTATGCAAAAAAAAAACTTTGTTAACTGTCCACCTTCCAAAACTTGTCCAGATCTTTTGAAATGTCTATACTTTTTCTACATTTATCACAAACATCGATTGAAGACATCTGATAGTGTATTTAAATAGTTAATTTAATCTTTAACTATATATTAAATATTTCAAATTTTAAATTTAATAACGAAGCTCATTAATTTAATTTATACATAGTTCATTAAGGAGACTGGAAGTTTATTGGAATAATCGATTATCTGGATAAATTTATAATATAAATGGATGATTTGATTAATTTTCATGATGGCTGTGGATAAAACTATGGTTCTGTAAATTAATGTGTAAATGGCCAGACATCCCATCACAGCACGAATGCCGAAAGTAGCCGAGTGTGCTCGAATGTGTACGGAGCCGACCGATCTTCAGGAACAACCACCTGAAAATAAACGCAATTCTTATTTCTCCAACCTCTCCCCACGTTCTTATTTCTGATTATCAAGCACATCAACTACGAGTAATAATAATTAATAAACTAGGAATTAAATTATAGTGAATAAATTAAGGATGTACCTTAATACCAAGTTAAAAGAGTAAAGAGGTATTTAATTAACCAAGAAAAAATTAATTAATAAAATGATAAAGAATAACAATAAATAA
>NW_027108122.1:59830-74844 GCF_000696795.3 Halyomorpha halys | reverse complement strand
TTTGGATTGAAAGCTTTAACAACTTCGTAAAGTTTTTAACTACTGCTTTTACTTTTCGCTCGGGAAAAGATATCCGCTGTTTTTATTTATAGCATATAGTATTTATTTATTTATTTTTCCTTAAAAAAACTTCACAAGATACTGTTAAAATTGGACGACCTTGCTTAACTTTTTTTCGAAACCATCTAAAGTTAAAGGGAAACATATTGATGTAATTTTTTTTTTAATCAATCCTTGTATTTCCAGGTGCGTTCTTGTTAGTGGTGAGTGTTGTGTTGCATTGAGGACTCCAACTTCCCAAGGAAATGTGAGTTATTTATTATTGCACTAACTGATTTTTTTAAAATTTTGTTTTTCCTAATAAAAGTAAATGGAGTTTTATTACGTAGTTAAACCATAAAATTTTACTATTACACGACTACTAAAAATCTTTAAATTTTTTATAAGATTGTTACAAATGAGGTTATCTATTAAGATTTTAAATACAGAGATTTGGCCAAACAATTTCTTTCAAATTACTATATTATTAAAGAATCTTATGTTAAAATTTTATTTTTTGTCTGTAAAGTATAAATGTAATTTTATTTTGGTTGTCTAGGTGCGGTACTGTTTGGTGGCGTTAGTGACTGTTGTGCATTGTAGCAAATTACATTTAGCAAAAAAAAAAAAAATTGCGAATTATTTACTGTAATACAATCGGATTTTTAAATATAGTATCAATGAGGAAAATATGGTTGGGGATTATGGTCGGTGAAGAACACAAATAAGTAGAACTTAATTTATTAGTGATAAAGAAAACTTATATTGTTTCTCACTTTTTTTTTTTTTATGAATTTATTTTTCATCTTGTTACTAATAAAGTAAGCTTAACTTATTTTTGTCCTTCATTTTTCAACCATCTTTTCCTCATATAATATCCACAGTCAACAACAAACGCGTAATTTCCCTTCTCTGCACAAAGAACTATCTGTTTTGTTGTTTTTTTTTTTTGTAAAATTACGTTTAGTTCACTTTGGTTGCAAGAGAAATCTTTCTTGAACCGTACAATAAAATAGAAAGTAGTAATCGATACATTGTGTGGAGATGGAACGGCGATAAATGAGACAATCATGGAGCCCTACCCGAGTACCCTAGGCACCCATTGTACCGGAATGGAGAGTGGATAAACTTCTCCTACCATTTATTCTTAGCGGAGTTGTACCATTCTCCTTGTCGCTTCCTTCTCGGGTCTTAGCAGTTGATACAATGCTTCTGTTCCGTCTGATTAACAGCTCTCGCTAAATTTCCGGGAACAATCTAGTCGAAGGAGTGAGCCCTTTGTCGTGTTCATACAAGGTGAAGAATATTTGTTATTGTTTTTATTAATTGAACAACTATTTTATTCAATATATAGTGTCTGTTATGTTTCAATGTATAGTTAGTTATGGATGATTAATTGCAACATATTAGATTTGGTGTTAAAATTATAGGAAATTCATGAAAAGGAGACAAACAGTCGAAATGTCATGAAGTTATGATCGTCATTCTCTGCAAAATTGAAATTTTGTTTCTATAAAAAGTAAAAATTGAAAATTAAAGTACAAGTTATACATGATATCACTCTTATTATGGTAGGCACAAAATATGTTAAGAATAACAGATCTGAATATCTTTTATTTTTCGGTCAAGAAAAACAAAAATTTTGAACTATTTATTATTTGTCAACGTTTCGATCCACACTACAGGTGTTCATCAGAACTGTAGCTATGAATCTGTGTACACCTCCATTCATAACAACAGCTCTGATAAAGATCTAAATTTTGGGTGGAAAAAGTGGTGATTACTATTTTTATTTTTCTTGACCACAGCTATGTACAATCTTTTATTACTTTCACATACCTATATGTAGAATATAAAGTAAGAGAGAAAAGGCAAATTTTAGTTGTAAAAATTTTTAAAATACCTGGAATGTTACAAGCTTAAATAAGGTAACTAAATTTGTATTGTAATTTCTCCAGCTTTATTTTGAAATTCATTGTTAATATCACTCTTTGATGACAATTGTTAATCATATTTTCTAATATTTACTTACAACTTAAGGTGAGTTATTATAATTGTGTATAATTGCTATTTTATTTTAGTCATAAGGTTTTGTGTCCGGTTCATGGTTTTTATTTTAAATTTTCTAAACTAGCTTTCAGCGTGAACATGCACTTAAAGTAAAAATAATCACTCTGGAAGGAAGTGCCTCTAGCGATTTCTGAAGTAAGGAAAACGATAGAGAAGAGAAGACGCGGTTAATATAAAAAGTAGGGGAAAGGGAAGAGTGGGGTGGGAGGGTCAACAGCTGACCCTGCTCCACTAGCGCGATCTGTAGGATCAGTGAATCATTATCCAGATAGGAAACGTGACACTACTTCTATATTTACCAAATTAAAAATTAGAAGATTTTTTTTTTTTAAGAAAGAGTCCCAAAAGCAAAGTTACCTCGGATCTCAAGTAGTTCAGGTACGCCACTGATTGTAGTCCATTCTTAAAAGAGTTGGCATTATGAATCTTTGTTAGATGCCATACTACTAGTGGACGGTAGATCAATAATTATATATTATTAATTTTGTAAATTTAATGAGGTCAGAGGTGCCAATCTCTTCCTTAAGGATGAAATAAATAAATAATAATTAGTAAATGATATGAAACGTTGAATATCACCAAAAATATGTGTTAGTTAAACAAAAATCCTATAATCATTGCCTAACCTATAAATAACATTAAATTCAATTTCTACTCAAATTTTTTCAGATACTTGTTATTATCCAGATTTATAATGTTTTATTAATTATGTACTACTAATTGTTAAATGACGACATACCGATGAAGTTAACTGACAAAATTAAAAAAAAAAATTATTCACACCCAATTGATTCATTTCCAAAGGTTAAAATCTTAAACTAGAGTTAATCTCATGTTTAATTAAATTCTTAAACTATCTAAAACACGGGAAGCACAAATATTAATCTGTTAGCAGCTCTTAGACAGGACAAAGCTCAAACGTGTGGATGTTTCACTGATGTTTGCACTAGCTTTTATAAATACAAAAAAAAAACAGTACTTAGGCAACTTAGGCAATTCGTTAACATTCAATCCAAATTCCTCACTCACAGTGTGCGTATATGGTAAATTGCCAAAGTTTGGTATACGTATCATCAAGGATTTTACTATTTAATAATAATTCTCAAAGATATTTGTTAATTTATTACTCCCAGCAGATTTGATTAAGCTTCTCCTCTGTCCCCATTGGACAAATAATTGAAAAAGCATCTAATGAACTGCACCCCCAATTCGACTTAATCATCAGCAGTGATGCAGCAATGATACCAACATCTGTCACCGATAGAGGAGGCAGCGAGCGGAAAGATATGGTCGCTGACTGTGATAATGATATTCATTACCGAAGAGGCCATGTTTGCCAACCACTCCAGCAGCTGTACTACTGCTAATAGATTCGCTCTTAGAATATATCTACAGGCCTGATATAGATTAACTGCCTGTATCCTTTCTATTCTTCATAGTTTCATTCCTAGTATAAAAGAAATGTATTTTTTAATTTTTTGTTCTCTTGAGACTAGAGAAATACCTTTAAAATTCAATTTGTTTCAAAACAATTTGTTAAAATTAACAATTAAAAATTTATGCTACCCATAAAGAGTCAGGGGTACAGTTCTTTGTAAGGAAGTACTGTTACTAGAACAAAGGTTGTGCAAGGAGATTTATGCCCGACCGCCGGATTTTTACCCAATTAAGGATACCCACTAATTAGGCCGGGTGGACTCTGGAGGGCTTCTGAACCCACAGGGGTGACTCACGGCTACATCGAAACAGAAAATAATTATCTGCCACAGCCTGATTCGAATCCAGGTCCTTGGAGTTAACTGCACATTGCCACTTCCACAATTTTATTTTGTTTATTAATTTCACATTAATGGTATATTCTTCATTACGAGGTCTCGGACCATCTGTCCATCATCATTTTACTATTATCTTAAAAGTTTCTCTTATACTGTTATAACTTTTTTTTCTGCGTTCTTATGTAATTAAGTTTCATTATATGTTTTGTATCATTTATGTATTTGAACTGTTTAATTTAATGCATTTGTTAATAGTTCCTTTTTTAAAACCTTGAATATACTATTTTTGTTCGAAATTTGGTCATCTTATTTTTATTTTATAACCATAGACGTTTACTGTTCTGTATTTTATATACTAAGATAATCATGTCTCATTGCTACATAAAATACAGTGCAACATTTTATGTGTGAACGTTTATGACTTTAGAAGAAGAATATGATAAAAAAAAAAGTATGAAGTTTTAAAAATGTTACCATTAAATAGTTCAAAGACATGCTTATAAAAACATTAGTTAATAACTATAACAATAAAAGAGAAAATTTTACATCAGTGAACGTGAAAAGAAAAATATATATTATTAGTGTCAAACTAATGTTATTTGTATTCGTATTTCACTAGCCAGGAGAAAAAAAGAATCAGAAGATATCACAACAGTACTTTTGAAAAAATGTCTTAAAAAGAAATAAGTGTAAGGTTTCTCACACTGGCTATACAATTGTTAATGATGATATTCCATATTTTTCCTAACTTAGAAATTTATTCTACTTCTTGTAATGGGGAATATGCATATAAACACCCTTTTAAAATAACATTTATTTATTTATTAATTTTTTGAAATATTTATTGAGCCCCTACGTTTCTGTCTTCTGCCGTTCGCACATGGTGCTTCTTGGAAAATATTTGGAAATTAGGAAGCTTTAAAAGTGCATTTAAAGTAAATTTTATTGTGAATTTACTCGCCTATTTAATTATTATTTATATTATTATTATATCATTTATTTATTATTAATATATAAATAAATAATTTTATTATATAATCACTACACAAAAATCACGAAGAAAGACTATTAATTACAATAGTTTTTATAGTAAATCTTCAAAAATGTTATTGAATTCTCCCACAAGACTGTCATGGTCCGCCTTTGTCCGTGAACCTCAAGCTAGAAACCACATAACAATATTTCTGAAGACATTACTTAACTAATCATTAATAACTAAAATTTGTAACCATGATAATTTAATCATAGTTTTATTTATAACAATTTTTTTATATTCAATAAAGTATATTATTGTGACCTAATATTTTCCTGATAAAGATTGGATTAAGTAACTGTGACTGCTCTTTGGGAGGATTTATCTTACTTTTATAATTTTTCAAAATATTTTAAAAATTCAAAATAATTCCTATTTTAAAAAGAGTGGAAGGTTTGGATTTTCATAACTTGGGACCGACACGAAAGAAGTCAACCCGCTGCTGAATAAGGTCTCAATAAAACATAATTAAACCTGTCGAAGAAGAAATTGCTTGATGATATTTCATTAATAATCAATTCCATGACTGGCCTCGGAACACCTGGTTAGAGGAGAGATACTAGATCTCGACTTTATGGTATTCTTGGGAAATTCTTCTGCGAAGTCAGTATTAGGCTCCAATCCCCTTATATATACTTTTACTGATTTGACGATCTATTTTGTAGAGGGTCAAGAGAAACCAGGAGGCCTACTAATTTTCCAAATTTTGAGAATAATATATGGTCTGCACTATAAGTTTATTCAGCTTGAGAAGGCAGCTTTTAATCCACTAGGCAATTCTGTGGAATTTTTATTATTGTTCCTTAATCAATCAAAATAAATCTGCTCTGATTAAGCAATTATGATTAATTAGAATTTGTTTTATAGTAATTATAGATTTTTAAATATAATTTTAATTTTTTATGATAGCAAATACTTCTAGTAAACCAGATATTATGTTCATATATATATTTTTGTGAGGAAGAAGTACAACAAACAAGCTCGAATAAGTGGCGATCATTCACACTAATAGGAAAAATACATTAGGAAGATGTGAGAGTGGGCATCGCTAGTAATCCATTTAGTGCTCCCCTCTCCCTCGCCATATCTTAACGTTTTATATCAATAACTCAGAACTTACTCATAAATCTTTAAAATATATTTGTATAAAAAAAGTTTGATTTATCTTGGTCATCGTTCAATTGTACGCATATAAAACTATATTATTTTATTACGTATATATAAATAATTGACAGTATAATTTCAAACTATGAAGAATATAGTCAGGGTTGCTATCAAAAGAGAAACAGAAATAGATTACAACTATTTATTTTCCGAAGTTTCGGCCCACTTTTTAGAGCTTCATCAGGGCTGTTTAAGTTGATATCTTCAGAAACTTTGAAATATATCATACTACAATACATATTACGATAAGACTAGACAATAGTATATTATTTTATGTTTGGAAATGTTTTTCGGTGCCAATTATAACTATTCAATCTATTTGTAAATGGCTTTTTCGAAAGAAAAATAAATGAATAAAACTTAAAAAAAGAATAAATAAATAATGATAGAAACAGGTAATAATAATAGCTACAAGCTCAATTCATAAAACCCTGATTTTTTTCTATATATTAATAAGAAGTACTGCTTCCTGAATAACAATATCATAATCAATAGAGATGTGTTTTTTTTGTGGCAAAATAGCCAAAAAATGTACATAAATATGTCCTTATTTATATATATATTTTTTAAAATAAAAACATTAAAAAGAAAAGACATATTCCGGGTTCAACTTTTTAATTTGTTAAAGCCAGATTTAAAAAAAAAAAATTGTATTTAATTGTAATTGTTATTTTAATTCGACATTCTCATCATAAATTTGGAAATGAATTGCATCTTTAGGTTTCCAAAAAAAAAATTGTCAATGTTGAGTCTCAAAATTAATTTTTTCCATCGAAAGACCGTTCCACGCCCACCAAAGTAATAGATGCATATGATACTTAAAAGCAATGAAGTCCCTTATAGTGAACTCATAAACTTTCATAACAGTACATGTTTTTTTTATTTATCCTCCAAAGTATTTGCAAAATTTCGAAAAAACATAATTTTTTCCTATCTCTGAAAACTAGTTTAACATGGTTATAAATATTATGAAATTTTCCTAGGAAGCATACAAAGCATACCCATGGGTAGAAGAAGGCAGCATACTTCAACTGACATCATTGTACCTAAGTATTCCTTATTTTCAATGAAGGGTACGAAAAAAAAAAAACATTAAAATTTCATCTCTAATAATCAACCACCAAAGTTCTAAATGTCAGGCACCTACTTTATAGAAGAGTAAAATGAAGTTACGTCTAATTGAGTATAAAATAAGTTTTGTATTCTAGCCGTATAATGACTGGCTTCTTCTTTAAACATATAAAAACAAAAACAAATAAAATGACTTGGTCCAAACAAGTTATGTTTATGGTAGTCGGTAACAAATACAGTCATTGTACAAATGTAATATAAGCGTCCTGATATTTAGAAATTATATCAGGCTTCATTTGTAGATTACAATTTAATTTGCTACAGACCTTTCGGTGAGTCGGTTTACCTGCAAACGTTCAGACAAAGCAGTTATTTCATTTTATAGTGACATTTTTGGACTGACGAATGTATATAACATTATTGTACACAATAATTAATGTTACTTTATATATTTAATTAAATAATCACAATTTTTATTGGAAGATTAATAGTTGACCGTGTGTAATATATTGTAGAAAGATTTTATTGTAGTCCGGGTGGCGATCAATAAAGGTGCAAAATTGTAAAGACTGATTATCTTGAATGAATAATATTTTTTTTTCCACCCGGCCATTTTCCGGTTTTAGTATGCGGTTAAATGTTAATTATAGTATGTAGGATACATAATATACATTGTTGTAAATAAAATGGCATAATATACATAAATACATTCTTGTAAATGAAATGACGCAGAATCCTTGAGGGGAATAAATATTATTTTGTCATTATATTAAAAGAAATAATATCTGTGATTTATTAATAATTTATTCAAATCAATTCAGAACTATGAAAGAATCTCAAGACAGCCGGCGCACAGCAATGTGACATCCTCATTGTCTGGTGACAGACATTTTCCGAATAGCTTCTTCGGATGATAAATAGGGTTGGGATTGTGGATAACCCGACACATGCCATTCCCAGCATACTCTTGTAATTTGGGGGTGGGGTTGTTCTTTTCGTCTTGTCTTGTCCTTCCCCTAAATGCCTCCCTAGTTATTTCATTAAATCATTTCGAGAATGTCTCATCTCTCAAGTAGCTTTTTGAACATTTTTCAGAAGAATTTCTGGTGAGTAACGAGGTAATTATAAGTTATGATGAGTCAGAATCTAAGCTTCAAAAAAAAGGGAAAGTGGGACACTAAATAACGCACATAAGCTCAACTGAGATACTAGTTTATTCTCCTGAGTAATCCTCTATATATACAATTTGGAATGTTGACATGGGGAGTTTAGGTATTAAGAGTCATAATACCTATGCTCTGTTTATAACTTATAATAAAATGTATATATTTATTAATTAAACTACCAGGAAGCTTATAACTGAGAATGTGATAATTGGCCATTTTATTTAGTTCTTTTATTGCTTTTTTTTATATCTACCTCGTACTTTATTAACATCCGCTCCACTTTAGGTGTTTTTCCTCAATTCTTTCCAAAATGTCCTTTTCTCTTCCAGTCCATTTCTTACTTTATTCATTCTGGATATTCCTGCCACTCGTCACCAGTAGTCTATTTCTGTAGGCAGAAGTGGCTTTCTTTGGTCATGCTTTATAGTTTGGGTTTCTGCTCCATACACTATAATGCATGCATTTCTCATAATTTTAGAAATAATATTTTTACTTCATAGTATTGAATTGAGCATTGTTATTACTATTTTACTATCAGAAATCATTCTTCTTAATTCCATTTATGAGAAATCATGAGCAAATATTCAACAAATATATTCAGATAAAAGAAAAGAAAAATCATTTCAATTTTTAATAAATTAAATCATCATACACTGAAATGGTACCTAATATAACATTACGTATCTTAATTATATTCTAAAAAAAAAAAAAAAAAATGTATTGTCCAATGTATAATCTAGGTTAACAAATCATCAAATTTAGATCCAATCATTTCGTTTTAGATAAAAAAGGTCATTGTAAATTTTAAAAAGTTTAATATTTATAAGTGTTATTATTATCACTTGACACTTTATTCAAGTAATTATTATTAAATTATATTATCATTATAAAGTGACTTTGTAAAAAAAAAAAATTGTTTGTATTTAAAAAATAGTGCTTTGTTCCGGTCCACAAGATAAATCTGATGTAATAATTTGTTAATTTTATTAATTAAATATAAGACGAACATATAATTTTAATTATAATTTTGAGTCATCCTGTATCGTGCAGCTTTAAACTGGGTTTAGAAGTGAAAGTTATAACCAGATCGTCGCCATTGGGCCAGATTGTTTGCAGTTGAATATAGACAACATTTTTCTGACCTAGAAAAATTATTCTACTTTCAAAACTGTGATTTTAGTGTAAATACCTATAATTTCAAAAACGTTTTCATGAAAATATTTTTTCATTTATCTATCAAAGTAACCATTCCAACCTCAACAGCACAGAATAATTAAACACAATAAATATATGTTTCAAACATATTTCATTTTATGTTCTTAATTTGTATGTTATTTTGGCACCGATCACCTGATATTACCATCTGGTTCATAAATAAAAGTGTACAAACTACAAAGTGCAAGCACTAATACTTTTTTGTTCCATAATAGAGACGACTGTTTATTTTATATTAGGTATTAAAAAAGTACAAGTTAGCAAAATTGTAACAGATACGATGTACTTGACTAATAGTATTAGTACTTTACTATACCCTAGTCGGACCATATTTGTTTTACCTTGCCAAATAAAAAGTAAATACTGCGTTTATTCTTTATCTTCAAGAATGGAGTACTGTCCTACTCTTGGTGGTCCTGGGCTTGATAACGAGACCGCCTGAAAGTGAAGGTCCATAACTCAAGCTATCCTTGGCTAATTTGGGCCAACTACTCGGCCCATGTAAACCTGCCAGTCATGGATACTCCCGCACCATATGCCGCCGCACGTGCCGGTCACGTGCCGCCCGCTACAGGCCTGTCCCTCTCCAGCCTGGAGCACTCTCCTCCAGTTCCAGCCGCCCATTGTTAACCTTTGTCTTAAAGTCCATCCACTCCTGTCTCTCATCAGCTTTTGCATCCTAAATGCCCATACCATTCTCTTGTGCCTATTTTCATCTTCCTTTCATCCGGTATATCATTCAAAATACTTTTTGAAACGATCTAGCCTTCACCCCACTGATGTAGGATAAACAGTTTTTGTAACAACAAAATACTATCCCTTATATTATTTTTTTTTGTTTTGTTTTTTTACTCAAGTCCTCTATGGAGGACGTCTACAGCCCCACAGTGGGGATGTCAAAAATATTTCTTGGGACCCTCCACGAGCTAAATATTGTATGACCTAGGTGGGAATCGAACCCACAACCATTTAAACCAAACGTTGTGAAAGCCTCGCTCAAACCTGCTCAGCTATCTTGTCCTATATGATTTCTTAAATATTATTTCTTAGTAAAATAATAACTTAGTTTATTTAAATAATTTTGCGGATGTAATGGGAGTTTTCAATCTTAATTTCTTAACACTAACTCGACTTTAGAAAGTTGTTTTTTTAAATAAATTCATCTTAAGTTTAAAAAATTTGTTGGGGGTTATATATAGTTTCATCTCACTTTGTATAGCTTCAAGTAGATCACTGTCAAGTTATTCAACAACCCGAAGACTGCTGTAGGACATTCTTTTATAAATTTTAATAAATATAAAATTAATTCATAGTCACACTACCTTTATTTTACTTTTTATTATCATTTTATTTATTCATTATTATTTTTTTTTTCTATTTTCTTCTCTCGTCCCTTTTTCAAATTAACTTGTTTCTTTTTACTATTAGAGGGCAATTGTTTGTTTTATTTAAGTGTACCAATATCATTATTTTTTTCTTCTTTTAATAATAACATTGTTTATAGTTAGAGGTGTTTTTTGTACGAGACTATACCCCCCCCATAATCAACTGTTAAAAAAATATATATAATACAACGATAATATAACGGTTATATCAACCATGTATGGCCCACCAGCCCGATCTGGTATAAAATAAAATATATAAAAAAAGTTAAATAATGTTCAAGAAATATAGAAATTGACCAGTAACTTGTCCAAACCTAACTTAACTTCACACTGTTTACACTTTTCAGCTAGTAGGTATTATCGGAGACATTCGCCTACCTTCGGGATTCGAAGTTTCTTGTGATGTATCGATACTCCTTTTGATACGATATTTTAACGAAAGTATTGATACCCGATGCACATTCATCCAAAATCTAGTTAAAGTAAATTGATTTAAATATAAAATGTTAATACGTGAAAAACTAAAAAGTTAAAATAAAAAAACCGAAATAAATCTATTTTACACTCCTATTTCTTCTAAGAATGTTATTGTATATCTCCATAAACATATTAGTGGATTGTTAGTGATTAAATTTTATAAAAAAATTAAACTTAAATAGAGGTGGGTGCCTTCCATTTAGGGCTACTGCTCTTGGCAAGTATTTTCATTTCCATGTAACTGTAGATGTCACCATACAAGACCTCTTATATCTGCAAGTGCAAAAACAAAGAAAGTATAATATATTTCACATTAATAAAGAAATTAATATGTTTTCAAAGGAGTCTCGAGTTTCGTTCAGATGTGGAAGACGCCGGACTACTACACCACAAGTTTTATTATTTTTTTTTAGACATCACTAACAATCCACTGATATGTTGAAGGAGATATGTAATAATATTCTGCCTCTTGGAAGAAATAGGACTATAAGGTAGAGTTATTTCTATTGTTGGTTTCTTTTAATTAAATTTTCTTTTACTGTATGACTATTGATTTATTGAGACACATTGTACTTCTCCTAATTTATGTTCCTGTATATTCGATCATAGAATAATATGAAATATTTGTTTATTAACTTTGAAACATTAATAACGCTTGTAAGATTTAGAATTCTAATAATGTTAATAATAAACATCGGAATCGAGCCTTTCTGTTCGGTATGAATTTTATTTATTATTCACTAGAAACACCCTTAAAATAATTAATCAATTCGAATGAGCTTATTTAATGTTTCTAAATCAATAAATAAAAATTACATCCTAAGGATTGTGTCTGTGCATACAATCCCTTAAGTAATCTCCTTAAAAGCAATAGGTTTTATGTAGCTCTACTGAAAGCAGATGGGTAGTGAGTGGATCTTGTAGCTATCAGATTGTGGCTGGCTAGATTGCATGACGCTCTATTCCGACCAATTAAATTGGATAGCCCAATCAGATAATTGCATCTATTCACGATCATTTAAATTTAATAGTGTGGAGGTAACTTGCTCAAAAATAAATTAATTGTGAGGCAAATATAAATATATATTTATAGATAGATAAATAAAAAAAAAGTATATGCATTAATGATATATCACTAAACCAATAAGTATTTACTGGATGATAAAATTATAAAAAAGGTGTCAACTCTCATATTCAGTTCTACTGACTAAAAAGAAAAGAAGAAAATGATAACCGAAGAAAACGAAGTGTAAATCAAACATTTTAATATTTTTATTAGTGTTTTTACTTTTAAATTAGTAATCACCTGGTTTAATTTTTCCAAATTCATTTTCAAGAATTAATTTAATTAGTTCGAATTGAAGTTCAAACGTTATTATAAATACTATATCATAAACTGATTCTAATGTTTATAATTGGATTAATTTTTTTTTTTTTTAGTTAAATAAAATAAAATATTTATTGAACCTTTTTTTAGATGGATACAGTAAGTTATGTTGATGATGGTCAATGGTATTAATTTATTTGAACAATATTTATAAATAAGTCTAGGCACCCCCAAAAACTAATTAATGAGACCAAAGAAGAAAAAATACAAATGTCGGCAAGGTATCATCCTCATCGCTTTTTTCTGTTTTATATCATTTTCTTTTCTTCAATGAAAATTGTAAATTCTATAGATCATGCAGATATTTCAAAGTTAACTATTTGTTGTTTGAAAATAAAATTTACTGGATGATTTATTAAAATAATGATATATTCAAAGCAATTGCTCGCTTCAGGAAGCGAAAGTAATTGATAAAAAATAAATAAAATCTATATGGGACTAACTGAATTACCAACCCGCACAATCCCTGAAAATTGCAACAAAATCAGACCAACGGTTCGCTCGATTATGCCTAACACAAATTTGGCTACATAGCAACAGGCACGGAATCAAATTTGTTCCTCGATGTCTATAAAGTAAAATGTGTTTGAAAATTTTCGATTCACAGGATATATTTCTTTAATTGCTGTTATCCGGGAACTTACTTTTTTCCAAAATTATGATGATGGTTTGCTATAATTGATACTATGAACCAGTATACACTGCTTCTCTACTCTTCTTCAAGTATGTGCCAAATAGGGCGTCCTATTTTAATATAGAGGCGTGTCAAGGAAAATATATTTACTCATGATTAAGCTCAAACAGTATATATTGATATACTTTATGATTGAATGTGTACGCCAAATTGGGACCAAGTCTGCCCTGCCGTTTTCGTAATGTCCGATTATGCGTGCGTAATCGAACGTACTGGACTCTAATCAAATCAATATCCAGGCAACAGCCCACATAATCTCTAAAAATTTCATCAAAATAGGAATATCGATAATTTCCTTCCGTTGTGAGAAAACAATAAAATAAATGTTCAGAAGAAAAGGAATGTCTGATTCGCACCTTCATTATCATTCTCCTTCCCCTACCTCGGATTTCTTTATGTTCTTAACCAGGTTTTATATTTTATATGCGTAAAATCCAGGAATTATCAACGCGGCAAATAAATAAATAAAAATAAAAATAAATAACGTTGTTAAAATAATCAATATTATGAGAAAATATGCTAGACCGTGCGGGGCTTGGCGATACGATATTGCGTCCCTCTTTATTAGACTAGGTGGCTGCCGAAGGGTTTAGGGGGTATCAAATACCCCCAAGAGTAAGGGGAGTCCGTGGCCCCTAAAAATATAAATTCATCATTAATGTGGAAGTAATTTATTTAAATTTTTATGACGTGGAGCCTCCTCGGAATGCTTTTACGAGGAGCAGGTTGACTAATAATCCATTTGTATTTATGTTTTTTTGCAAATAATATAATATTATCACTAACTAATAAAAATAAACAATATAGGTAGTGTAACCCTTTCGGTGGTCAACACTGTGAAGATGGCTTGTGTTCCAGTCTATAACCAACCTCGCCCCGTCGAATTAAATCTTTTCTGAACAAACCCAACGAATTCTCTTTGTCAGGAACCACCTTCCGCTATCTCTCCTATTGTCGATACTTAAAATAAAAAACATGACCTAGAGAAGAATAAAAGGGCCGACAGGGTAGCTTTATAATCTCACTCAAAAGGAGCTAGCCCTTTATCGATGGAGCCATTTTTATCCTGCTACAAAAGAATTCGAATACGCGTGTTACAAAAAATACTATCTTGCTATATTGAACAGCCTTCAGCACCAATCAGTTTCATAGTAAGGCTCTTTAAGGTGGACTTTAATGAATATTGGGAGGAATATTCTTTAAGGCTCACTTATATTAATGAAAAGTAATACATAATTAATGTTCTTTGAACTAAATGTATTTTAGATTGCGTTTAACGTTCTTATGGAATCCACCTTATGGACAGGAAAGACGAGTTGCCCTATAGCTTAACTTCCTATTCTAACTATTGTGGGAAATTTGAGATTTATTTGGAGGGTCCACCCCCAAAACTCAACCCACCCCACCAGCACCACTTTTGAGACTAGAATGATAAGTTTGTTTGTTTGGTTGTTTAGTGGCGCCAAACTTCATTGGTCATCAACGCCATTTATATTTTATTTAATTTTGCTAATATTCGTTAAATTTTATTTATTTTT